>NW_004797342.1:1253336-1264727 GCF_000002075.1 Aplysia californica
CACACACACACGCGCAAACAGAAACACACACACACACTCACTCTCACGCACACACATACACACACACATAAACACACACACACACACACACACACACACACACACACACATACTTATACACACACACACGTTCGCGCGAGCGCTCCTACATGAACAAGTAACAGCCCATCTAAAAACACATTTAACTAAAGTTTCTGCTCGTTACGTTCAGTGTTACATCGGTTTTCCTCAATTCCGCAACCTCAAAAGTAAAGGTACGAGGGAATATATTTTTCTCTCCTGTCGCATTTTAGGTGACCATCTCACACTGATGTTTAGGTTTGTTCTTACATCTTTTAAGTTGTTTTACGTTTTCAGTTTGTTTTTCAACTGTTTTAGTCCTTACTTTCATTTGCTCGAGCAGTCGCAAAAGTCACATCTGCACCTCTCAAAATGTACCAAACAGCATAAAACTATATCTGCGTAATATGTTGAAAAGTACAATAAACAGTTGACATACCACACACTTTTACACCACTAACATTCTAGTACAACAGTCCTTCATTCCTAACACACTCAGCCCCTGCACAGCCGTAACGCCTTTTTCAGAACCATCACTCACTGTCAAGGATCTGGACGCCGTGCTCATAGAAACAGGATGATGTTTTCCTGATGTGCATTACATCCGCAAAGTTGCAAACGCAAATATTCAGATATCCGTACGTGTGCATTGGTGAAATTACCTTTCTTCTGCAGCGGTTTTTGCAATCTAAAATGTTTTCCTTTTACTCAAACACTGAACGTCTGCCAAAAAGCACATTAACAAGTTAATTGTTTAAAGAACCAGAGCTGCAACAAGTTATAACGGCCATTTATAGCTGCTTTATGTAGAAGTTCTTGACAAGGTTAACAAATCCAGTCAGATCTATACTATTATTTGTTCAGCCAATTTAAGTTGAAAAAACACACCCTTGTTGACAGTTTAATGAAGTTTAGATGTATTAAAGACTTTCTCGCTCAGACCACATGCTACAGGCTTGAAGAAAAGAAAATCAACAGAAATTTTTTAATACCTGTAGAAAGAAAAGAACACAGCAGGTATATATCAGATAAAGAGACGGACTGCACGGAGATTAAAAAAACACGGCCTACTAGTGACACACACCAACCACCCGATTTTATCACACTGTATAGAAAAAATGCTTTGAGACCTTTAAATCAAACGTGCTTCGGCCAGAGTGTCTTGACATGAGCAGATCCTTACACCTCCGCTGTCGCCCCTCCCCTCAAATGCCCCTTCTCCAACCGAACTTCAACCACTCTGAATGCCCTGTTACCCCACGGCCATTTTCCACCAGTCTTCAGACTATTACGTTTTAAGCTATCAGTGAAAACAATCTATTGACATAATTTCCCCCTTTTGCGATTTATCTTTCAAATCTGTTGATGCATAATTCTTCTGCATTCTCCCCTCCACTGTCTTCTGTAAATAGATGCTGCGCCAAGTCCGATCACTGGCGGATTTAGTTGAGCCAGATCCCATCTCTCCGCGTGAGGTTCGACAACGATCTGCCTCAAGCGCAAATGTTCTGCACCAAACTCATATCGGAGAAGACACGACACAGTTTGCCTTAGCCAGTATAGGTCTCGGAGGCAGCGCATCGGCGCTACACAAATCACTAGGGCCAAACTTGGAGCTTCTTGCCTCCAAAATATCCCATGCTGAGATCAATAAACGGAGGCAGAAAATGGCAGACCAGACCAGAAACGCCTACAACGACAGATTGACACCAAACAGTTCGCCAGACAGTGGGGATTTTCTCCGTCCTCCGCCGTCTTATCACCCCGATAACAATAGTGGGAGGGAATTCGGTGTTTACATCAGCAGTACAGCTTCCAAAGACTCTGTGACCCCCCCACCTAGGATATACAGCCCCTCACCGGGCCGTGTGTCTGGCAGATTAAGCCCAGACTCGAGCGTTTCGTTCTACACAGGAAATTCTCATATCCCCAGGAATAGAGATGGGGTCATTTCAGAGACTCCCGTGGCACCACCGAGAGCCAAGCACCATCAGCACCATCAGCAACATCAGCACCATCAGCAACATCAGCAACATCAGCAACATCAGCAACATCAGCACCAGAGCAAGCAGTCACAGCGAGGAGACAACCACAATGCCCACCGCTCGAGACCAAAAGACCTGGAACAAAATTACTCAAATGATCCAGGACTTGACCATCCTACCCTCGCGCCCAAAGTTCTGACTTCACGTAATGTCCGACCTTCGGACGCAAAACGTGGTTCAGTACCTATCCTTGAAAATCTTCATGATATGCTCTCGGGAAATTATTCAGGACAGAGACGCGCTACTGTTGCCAACATGGAAACTAACGGTCCTCTCATCCCGCTGTCTATGCGAACCGAGACTGAAACTCCAACAGAAAACATTTACGACAACAATATTGAAAATTCTCCAGACTATGACGAAGAAGAAAGTCATACCCAGGACGACCACGCTTCCTCTCATGAACCTGCAGCTCCACCAACAAGATATTTGACAGACCCAGATGTTCACAGTAACACATCAAACTTGGCTAATAAGGGATCTGGATTACACACAACATCGTACGAGGGAGTGCATTCAGATCATGCACCGTCTAAAAGGCAATTCTCGAGTTCTCATCATTCCAACGATGTGAAAAACAAACTCGATAACATTCTCGCCAGGCAGCTCGGTCATACTCCCGGTAACAAAGTAAGTAAAACTCCTTCAGTGCCACACTCGATGGACAAATCTCATTTTCCCGGACAGTCGTATAAAGAACTCGCGAATCACAAACGATCTTTGGATTCAGGTCTTCATCTTTCTCATTTAACTAACCCCAGCCCTTTCTTCAGCCGGGCACCTTCTGTTGATCCAGATTCACATACAGGGCAGTCAGATCGCCACAGCCATCACTTTGCTCAAAGTCAAGACGTCTCGACCGGCACAACGACTCCTAATGTTTACGGACCTCCCGCAGTACCTCCCAAGCCTCATGTCAAGGGACACACAAATAGTCACTTCGGGGAACACACTGACAGGTGGAATGAAAGCTCAGGATTGCCCTCGAGGATGGTACCGACTATTAATGTTCAACAGGAGGTGAGTAAGCTCGGTTCTATCGGAAATGGATGTTAAATTCGGAGGTCTCGCGTCTTAGATTACCTTACAGTATTTCAAAGGGCGTTAACCTCTACACATTCACACATTTATTTTTGTAGAGCAGGCTACACTAAGTTTGACAAAATGTTGCGCTCTCACTGAATGTGTGTGTGTGTGTGTGTGTGTTTGTGTGTGTGTGTGTGTGTGTTAGTGTGTGTGTGTGGGGGGGGGGGGTTCATTGCAGTTGTTCTTTGGGCTCGTTCGGACGTTTGCTTGACATAACAGAGTGTTGGAAAAATGTATAAAATATAAAATGGGGAGTAATTATGATACCCCCACGACCCACGATTTGATGTCTAGACCTAATTTTCACTGTGCTGTAATCCGATACGTAACATACCGTTACATGTCTTACTTTAAAAAGATAAGCAAAAGACGGCATGGGTTCGCCACGCATTTCTGGTTCATATAATATATATATGTACAACACATGCGTGAGCACGGTATGATTGAAGTAATTTCTAAAAATTTAACTGGACACTTTTGGGTGAAATTTAAAAAAACCTCAACTCCCCAACCCCCCCCCCCCCTCAAGATACCTACATTCTTTGAGCCAGGAGGCTCTGTCCTCATGAAAATATAACTGAGCTGGGGTGTTAATCTAATATTGTACTAAATTATACGTGATTACTTGAAGAAGTACGTGACATGGCACTTACTCTTTTAAAGTAGTTAGTGGAGTGTAGTCGTCTACAATCCGCAATTAGATTTATTTAAGTCCCAGTATCCCTAACCCTGTCATCTCCTGGCTTGAATTCTGTCTCATTCAACTTTTCTCCCTCTTTTGTTCTTTCTATATATCTGTCCCTCTGCCCCCCCCCCCCCTAATATCATCTCGTTTCCTCTAGCTCTACTTTCGCCTTTAGGAGCCCCTTTTACTTCCTGGCAAGCTTTATGGTTAATATCATCTCTTATTATTTCCTTTTCCATGATGACTTTCAGACTCCCCCCTTTACCCTGCCCCCCCCCCCGCCCCCCTAAACAAACACAGTAAAACAAAAACAAAAACTACAATAGCAATAACAATAAGAACAACAACAGGATAAAAAAGAACAACAAACAGAAAAACAAAACAATCAACCCCCCCCCCCAAAGAAACCAACGAAAAAACAAAACAAAATCGCATAAACAAACCAGCGCTAGCCTAAAAACCAACCAAACAAACAAAAAGAAAACAAACATTTAAAAATCTCAGACACTTCAAAAACACAAAACGAAAGCCTCTCTCATCGTCCTCTCATTTCTCTTCTCTCATCTTTCATCTTTTCTGAGGCGTTCTACGTGATATTTACTCCTACACCACCCCCCCCCCCACTTTCCCCAACCCCACACAGCCAAATAACCAATAACTATAATACTTCTTTCTCTTTGTTCAGTCCCAAAAGACACAGAGTGATTTTTCTGGAGATCCGATGCCTGACTATGAAGAGTCGGAGTCTGGCATTTCATTTGACGCTTCCAGCCACTACGAAAAGTTCGCCAAAACCAAGGCGAACATTGACGAGACTACTTCCTTGACCAACACAAATGACGACAACATTGATGTCGAGGATGAGGAAGATCCCAAATGGTATTTATAGTAAAAGAGGACAGAGCTCATACCCATGGTCTCTGCGGGCATTTTCATAGTACGAACACAAAACACTGGATTTATTTTACGTTGCAGACTTACTCAAGCAATCATTATCCGAAACGGGTTTTACTTTCACTGTGCACGTCTTGATTATTACAGGATCTGCGTAATGAAGACGACTATTGTGGGAAATTTTTCGTTACTTGACATCAGTTTAGCTCTACAGAATACAATCTCCAACGGTCAACACTGAAATAACACAGTCCAGATAACTATTTTCGACCACCCCAATCTCCCTTTTGCGTGACCGTCCTTTTCCTTTATAGCCTGGGTGATTGGTGTTATACTATAAGTTCTCGAGGCTAGCTGGTTAGGTGACACGTAACAGGTGGCATTAATTTTATCCCCTGTCTTTCTACGAAATGCAGGCAGAACTCAGTGCCAATAGCTGCTCTTACTTCTTCATTTCTCAGCCTGTCTCGTCTTGTGGTCTTAAGGGTTTTGCGGAGACATTTCATTACGCATACAGCGATTTTGCTTTCATGGGTTTTACCTAATGTCCAGGTCTGGCACTGGTAGCGTAATGTTGGTATAAATATTGAAGAGATAAGTGGTCTCTTTGTGTCCATGGAGATGTTTAGATGAGATAGGAGGGGTGCGAGCTTGTAGGTGACAGCGTTGTCTTTTTGAGTTCGCATTTCTATTTCTCGGTTTATGGACCCGTTATCAGAAGAAATGCTGCAAGATATTTAAACTCCTTCACCTATTTTAGTTGTTTACTATTGACATGGATGTTCAGGGGACTATGGTTTCGGCTCACTTTCATAACTTCTGTTTATGATGTGCTTTTTTGGTGATAATAGTAATAATAATAGTAGTTAATAATAATGATCATAAAAACGATTTACAAAAAAATCTGAGCTCTGTTTCCAACACCATCAATTTGGACGTTGTGTCCTCACAAAAGTTTCTTTACCCATCTTCAATCAGCTGCCATCGAGCACTGTGTCTCTGGTGGTGTCACAGGCCTAAGATATTGCGACACCCTATGGCTACCCCTAGGGCAGAAATTATGGTAATTTGGAAGAGATAGACATGTCAATGGATTTATTGTGAAGCCGTGTGGGCCTTCAGGAGATATGCGTCTCTATAAATAATCATTAATTTAATTTTGGGAAAAAGTCGATCTTAAATCATCCAATGCCCCACAGTGACAAACAACGTTGCTCTTTGGTTAAAAAAATAATATTAATTTGTACTTTCCTTATACAAATATATAGTGAATATGTATAGTTCTACACCCTTTACTTTATACAGATATAGTAAATATAAGACACGTTTTAAAAAGCACGGAAAGACACTTTTTCTTCTTTTGGTTTATGCAGTATGTTGTATAGAATAATATTTTCTGCTTTGAATATTTTAAGGAAAAGTAAACTTCTGTCTTAATAATACTAACACTAATATTTCATTGTAAAGCGCTTATAGTTTACTGTTTAGCCGTAATTTGCGCTATAAAAATAATGTTTATTTTCTCTTTCTCCCAAGGCGCGCTTATGACGTGTTCAGTGTCTCTGAGCGGGAGAACGAAGATGACAACAAAGTGTTTAAGGAAATCCTCAAGGTCATGCGGCTCTCCCTCTACGTGGCTGTGGTTCTCATCATGTTGGTCGCTACTGTCACCAGTCGGATCTCCGTCTTTCTACTCACCAGCAACATCAATAAGGTCAGGGGTCATCGAGGTCATGTGTTGACATTGATTAGCCAGTTTTTGAATATTCTATGAGTGGGTGTTTGAGTTGGGTGTTGTATCGTCGAGCACTGTGCTCCTCAAAACAGTTTAATGAAAGAACAAATTAATGAACAGCTAGCACGAAAGATCGAACGAATGAATTTATGAATAATTTTCTTAACAGCAGCAACGAACTCATAAACCCCCAAAACAACATGCAAAAAAGCACATAAACAAAGTAATTAATTAATCAACAAATATCTAGCCAATCAGCTAATAAAATGTATAAATATATTCATTGATTGATTCCCACGAACAAACACACACACATGCTGTTAGGCCCACGGCAACTTCTTTACATACTCATTGATTTTGCAGGTGCCTCTTAACAAGCGAGTGTGCTGTTGGTTCAGTTCATTCATATCACTCAAGTGATCGTTGTTTGAGTTCTGAAACTGCACTTAAATCTGGCTAAGCGAAGAAGCTCTTATGACTCTTAAAGTTAAGTTCTATCGGAGATGGGCGATAAAATGAAAGTAAAGCCTATTTGACTAACTTGCCACACCGAAAAGGGTATTTTACTCTTACGATATCGTACCGTCTCATAATATAACGGCAAACCGTTTTCATAATACTTTCCTTTCACTACCCACAGAGCGTAGAGTCCAGAGGAGAGAGTGTCGTACTCCTAATGTTCTGCATCTGCGCCCCCATGGTCTACACCTGGCTCAACTCCTTCATGAAGATTCTCTTTGGTGGGAAGGTGTGGCCCTCCGCGAAAACTTTCGCCGTTGTAAGTATGGGCAACGTAAACCAAAGTCTATCGACTGCTGGATAATGAATTATTTCAACAAAAAGGAGAGGGATGCACGATGTTACGCTGAACTTTGCACAGTTGAAATAGAATAAAATGCGAAAGTAAAACTTTAATTAGTGTACACGAAAAGATGTTCGCGTATCCTCAGGCCCCAGGCTCAATCTTACAGACAAACTTTATAAAGATCTGACGAAAAGCGCAGCGACAATCTGACTAGTTTTGACCATTAATAGAAAAGAAGCCTGGTGTATGAGTGTGCAATGGCGACCTCAGGGTTAATGGAAAAAGATGCATAGACATGAGTTTGACTCTTTTTTCTTTGAAAGGAAAAATCAAATTTCAAGCACGTGGTAAGCAAATTTGGAAACATTACTAAAAAGAAATATATGATTCGTAATACGCGTTGCCCACTACGGCTGGATCGTGCCGATCGCCCGACTCGATCGCCTGAAACTGAAAACAAACACGTTTGTTTTTGAGGCGATCGAGTCGGGCGATCGGCCCGATCGGCCGATCCCATCCGTAGCGGGCACCCAGTATAAAGGATTAAAAATGTTAGAAAGATAATCAATCTTGTGGAGCAACAAATTGCAGAACGGCGGGAAAAGGGCAAAAGGGAGGAGCTGGGGTCGTAATCTAGCACATTTTCTCGTAACACGCACATTTGATTTCTATTGACATAACCGCAAATCAGCTAAAAATAAGTAAATCAAAACTTGTTAGCACCTGCAATTTCATCTGTAATCGTTCAAATGTTATATTAGCAGAAAAACTGTCTGTCTTCATTTATTTCATCTCAGATGCTCTTCTTCGAACTGCTGTCAACGTTTGGCTGGTGTTTGCTGGTGTTTAAGGTCCTCCCATCCACGGACTTCTTTCGAGGAATGACTTTAACATTTGCTATGTTCCACATTCCCAGTATTCTGAAGGTTTGTGCAAATATACTATTTTCTCAAGATTCATCGTCTTTTTCATGGAGGCGGTGGCGTTGTGTTGACCGAAAGAACCCATATTATATTTACTTAAAGAAATTTTTAAAAAAGTAATGCCTCAGTAATTGTTTTACGTAGAGGGAATAAGGTCACCGTAGATTACGGTCTGCGGCTGAAAATTTGGATTTTTGTTCAAACACCCTCTTTATCCACCAGGACAGAAAACGAAGTGCTTTATGACGACAGTCCCTGATGTTCTGACTGACGTGTCACGCTACATACTGAGCATACTTTGGCACTCGTTTCTTATTTTTTGCAACGGAAGAAGCATGAGATGAAGTTCACCCCGCCCCCTTCAAGCATAACGACAACAAAACATATAAAGAAAAATGAATGGATAGAGATACCCCCCCCCCCGCGCCTAAAAACCCTCATAAAACATAACAGCAAAGCGAAACAAACAAACAACTACCCACACCCATGTTGCAAAATCCATAATTTGCTTGAATTGTGGAAATATGTTCCTTTGAGACCTATCTGTTATATTAAAACGAATCTCCTTTTTCCAGCTTTACTCCAACCCTTTAAAGAATTCAGAAAGGTCTCTTCCTAATCCCAATCATGCAGTAAATAAAGCTGTTTAATTGATTATGAAAAGTACACGAGACATGCTTCGATTAAAGAATGTCTTTTATTGGTAAAACACAAGATAAATTCCCACTCATCGCAGGGAGGCCAAATATGACGTCTTAAGACAGTGAAGATGGGCGACGGGCGAAAATAAGCCTCATTTGCATACTTGCAGCCATGTGACAAGAGGAAATTTGACTTCTGTGCCCGCGGCCTTAACCCTACCGTACCACTGACTTTGATCTAGTTCTGTTGTATTTCATTTCTCCTCAGGTGATGATGGTGGACAAGGAGCTGAAATGTAGTTTGAAATCACCGATGAAGTTCTTTTTGTCCCTCGTTGCCATGTGTTCCCAAATCGGCGGCCTCGTTTTCTTCATGATCCGGGACTTCTCAACAGAACAATTTGACAAAGAGCTCACATCACAAGAGTAAGTTCTCTGACACAAAATCTGAATCAAAACAATCAGAGTGGTCTGTTTTCGGAGAAAAAAAAATTGTTTTTCGAAAAGAACAGACTTGGTTTTTTCTCCATCATCTGACAGTAAAGGAGAAATGAGCCAAGTGTGCCCCAAAAGTGGGAGACAAAACTGAGGAAAAATTGAAGACCTAGAACAAGACTTTGCCTAAGCCAATCATCGCTGAACGGAGGAAAACGGCGAAATACATGGACTTAGGTCTATATTTGCTTTGGGAAACGCAACAGTTTTTTCCCTTGTTCTCGCCACACCGCTAAAGGTAGAATGTCATGTGCCCTATCAACAGATACGGGAAAGTCTTTTCTATAGATACCAAGAACTCGATTTTTGCGACTTTGGACTTAGGTACAGTCTTTTTCTGAGGTCTTCAATTATGAACACTGACATCCATTCATATCATATACATGAGTGTAATATGAAATTATAATTACGTAAGACTTGAAAGTAAGTACTCTGAAAATAAACATGCGTCAAAAGTGTTCTTTCATTGAATACAACCCAGGTAATGTATCCTTACCTACACTGACCAACGAATATGAAAATGACTCTTAGCGAAGGATAACGCAAAATGAAGGGGAGAAAAGAGCAGAAAGCAAGTTCAACCTCCTCTTCTTCCTAGTCTTGTTCTACGTTCTAATTCTTATCCTCATCAAACAAACCAACGGACAAAACACATATTGCGTCATAAAAGACAGGAAACACCAACAGTGGCAACAGCAACAACAACAACAACAACAACAACAACAACAACAACAACAACAACAACAACAACAACAACAACAACAACAACAACAACAACAACGACAACAACAAGAAAGCTGGCACAGCAACAGTAACAAACATAACACCCGATTTAAGTCTCCCTTTTTTCCCCTTTCAACAGCACATGTCTTTACACTTTCTGTTTCATCTCTTGTAAATGTTAATTTTTTCTTAATATAAAAAATGATATAATTTAATTTCCACCTCCCCCCCCACCTTCCCCCTCCGTCCTTTAGCTATTCAAAAGAGCAGCGAGTGATGGCCACACTACTGCAGGACTTTGTGTGGGAGCTGCCACTGGCTCTTATCCTCGTGTCTCTGGGCTGGTGGGAGAATTATGTGTCATGTGACTGGTCACTCTTTGGCCGGGTCAAACTCGGTTTCAAACGCTGGAGGGCAATTCTCCAGGTGAGTGAAGCGTCAACGTCTATCGACTAAGTATGTAAACGGGTTACCACCAATCTTTTCGCAAAAATGGACTGTCCTTTATTTGGAGTATGTTTTGATGTGGTTGAAAAAAAATAATCCCCCCCCCCAAACAACAACAACAACCCCACAACAAACAAAACAATATCCCAACAAACAAACAAACAACAACAACAACAAAAAACACCCCCCAACCCCACCCCCCACGAGTGTAGCATTATAATCTATCGTTTTTGATACGTTTGTCTCCTTCCATTATTCTATACGCAAACAGGTACTCCCTGGATTTACTTTATTTATGACTAATGCTAACCTGTATTCTTTACAGTGTTATGGAAAGTCGATCCTGGGCTGTGTAATGGGCAACCTGCGTTCGAATCCCAGATGTGCATTATTAAGTTGGCTCAGGGGTTCCCAAAAGCCCTATATTAATCTGGCTCGATCCTTTCGGGGATGGGCTTTAAATCGTAGGTCCCAACTTTTAATTAAACGCACTGTATTGAAACAAATCCTTCCTGACATTTCGCAGGAAACACGAGAGACAAGCCATTTTCTGATCGCCCCCTGCAAAATTGCATTGGTCGTTGCACTCGGAAAATACCTGGCTGATGCTGAGTTTGCCTTGCCAACTTGGACCCGGGCTGCAAGGATGACTCCTGGCGAATTCCACCTCAAGTCTTATGGGTAACACTCAACAAAAAATATGGTGAAATAGCAATATGATGTGTTTCAAAATGACAAATAAGTAGTTTTTCATCGCCCCCAACCCTGTTCCAACTCTCTACCCCGTTCCCACCTCAGACAGACAGTAAGAGAGAGAGAGAGAGAGAGAGAGAGAGAGAGAGAGAGAGAGAG
>NW_004797342.1:1265257-1266345 GCF_000002075.1 Aplysia californica
AGAGAGTGAGAGAGAGAGTGAGAGAGAGAGAGAGAGAGAAAGAGAGAGAGAGAGAAAGAGAGAGAGAGACAGACAGAGAGACAGAGACAGAGATACAGAGAGAGAGAGAGAGAGAGAGAGAGAGAGAAAGAGAGAGGAGATATGAGAGAGACATACAGAGACAGAGGCAGAGGAAGAGAAATACACATAGATAGATGAATAGATGCACATCTAGACAAATAGGCAGATATACTCATAGGGAGCAGAGTGAAAGAGGGAGATGCAGGTAGATACACACGCGCATACAAAGGCAAACACATTGTCTATATTATGAACGAAAAGAGGCACACCCACCCTGCTCACCCATTGCTCATATGTGAATATCGATAGGCTTAAATAAAACATGAATAAACAAGCGAAACAAATATATTTATAAATTAAATGTATGAAATAGACAAATTCTTATCTTGATTTTTATTTCTTTCCCTCTCAGTTTGATGTATATCGTCCTCGGTTCGTCGGTATTATGTACCTATCTCGCTGGCCTGGCCTGCAAACTTCACATGCAGAGGACCGCCTTCGCATTTCCTCTCGTCCTCTCCCCTCCCGTCTCCATTGCTGTGGTCTATCTCCAGTGTAAATTTGAGGTAAAGATTAAAAAAAAAAATGATATGCATAATGGTTACGGCCTTCTGGCCAAATTTTGTTTCGGACGTTGATGCTATTTTGATATAACGTGTTGGAGTCTAGATTTACAATGTAAATAATAGGTCGGATAAAATTACTGGCCTAAATTAGATCAAGTCAATTGTCTGAAGGTCATTGTGATGTCAGCTTGTCCAATACATTATGCTAGAAGTGTGAAGGCGACTGCATTCTCGATTAACTGTAATGTCTGGTGTTGTTCTTTTGTGGGATAGATTTGATCTCATGTATATTATTTGACGCTTCAGTTTATTCAGTTATTTCTCCTGGCCTTTAAACAATGTTCACTTTTGTACAGCTTCTTAAACGAATCATCAGACTTCTTTTTCATTCTGAATTTCAGCCTAAGTTATTGCACGTGCCTGTTGTACAACGATCAATGTGGCACATTTATTATTTGAAGC
>NW_004797342.1:1269219-1270271 GCF_000002075.1 Aplysia californica
GGAAATCAGAGACCCACCATGCAGAGCTAAGTACGAGTGTGTGTGTGTGTTTGTGTGAGTGCATGTGTATCAATAAATACAAGAGTCTTATCTTTGTGTGCAGAAGGATGTCTTTACGTTGTGGACATGAGCTTATCGCTATTCTGTACAATTTCCCTAACCCCACCTCATGTATTTTAAGTGCACGGGGCAAGGTATCCAACTGTCATTACTTGTTCGCCACCCAGCCAGGTGAGATAAGTTGTTAAACTCAGCCAACACAAACTGTCTGTATTCTTTTGCCTAGCGATTTACATCAGAGGCAAGGGGCAGCTGAGAACAGCAAAGCAAAAACCGACCTCAAAGAGAAGTAAGAAATGATGGATGAAAAGACAGAAAAATGAACTGTCGGCTCTATTACGTGTAGTCTTTTTGAAGTTTTTGATTGTAGCAGACAAACACTGGAGCTGTTAAAAAGTTATACATTGAGCCCATCAGAACCAACGCACTTGTCATTCCCCATGGCGTTTTCGCACATTTCTACAGACAACTTTTAAAAGCTTTGCTTGTTTATGTGCTCATGTTTTGTTTAGATGTAAGTGAATGTTTGCGTGTGCAGACAAGTTCTTTTGTGTGCGTGTTCGCACGTGCTTGTGCGAACCTGAGATGTTTCCCTCTCCTAACAAACCAACACAAACATCCAAACTGAATTAAGCGTCTACCCCTCACTCTTGCTCCAGCGGGTGTTTAGCGGGTGCTCTAACGTGATCTGCTTTTTCTTTCTTATTAAGCATCGATTGTCCTGATCTCTCCTCCTTCTTTTTTGTTTTTATTTTCTTGTAACACCTTTTATTTTCTGCACTTATTATGACTTTATTGTGTTGGAAGAGCCGTAAAACTCTTACTAAAAAACTCTTTTAATTTTATCCAGGTTAGACTACGGACACTGCGCGAGCAAGATTGCACAAGCCAAGTTCAACATTCGGGACCCGGACTACTTCCATATGGAGAGTAGGTTGAATAATCAGCCAGCCATCTCCTCCTCTCCCTCCTCCTCCTCCTCCTCCTCCTCC
>NW_004797342.1:1271958-1273333 GCF_000002075.1 Aplysia californica
CGTCGTCGTCGTCGTCGTCGTCGTTGTTGTTGTTGTTGTTGTTGTTGTTGTTGTTGTTGTTGTTGTTGTTGTCCATCTTGATGCTGACTGTGGTAGTGGTGGTCATCCTCATCATTGCTTTTCTCACCCTGCACCAGGGTATAGGCAACGGAGAAACACCTTCCACCTTTCTCTATCCTGGGCTAACTTCTTGATGTTATTCCATGTCATCCCACTTTTCTGTACATAGATTTCTGGGATTCTTCTCTAGGTTCCACGTGGTATACCCCTTGATCTCTTACCCTGTGGGTTCCTATCCAGAACTTTCCTTGTTATGCAGCTTCCTGACTGGTAGTGGTGGTTTTAAGGGCTTATTTCTCTTCGGGGGGCTACTTCTCAACAGCTTGTCCACTTTCGTCAATAAGCGGTTAAAACTGGATAAAAACAAATCGCCCCTTTTAATCTTCTCGGGTCTTTGTATGTGGGTCTAAAACTTGGATGACCGGAAGAGTCTGAAAGCTGATTAGAGAAGGTCACGGCAAAAATAACGGTCCAACATGTTTTCTTTGACGTTAGCCTAATGTGGGTTAAAAATAATAGGTGGTCAACAGCATACACCTAAAAAAAAATTAAAACCTTGACCTGTTTCTATAACCAGCCCATTTTAACGCACGCCTACGAAACACGGTTCAGTTGACGAGAGAGCACTTTTCGAGACACAGGTGGTAACGTCTAGACGGTCTTGGATAAAAAAGTTAACTACGTGACAACACTGAAATGTGGGACAATCAGGTGGTGTCGCTATCTAAAAATTAGCAATTTGTGGGTTATGTTACTGTCCATCATTTGTTATAATGATTCTGTGTATGCATACCCAAAGGGCGGTGGTTAATATAGGACCAAAATAAAAAGAAACTTGCTAATTACTGAATCAAGCTCTAAAAATAAATGTTTCGTCTCTGTCATACAGGAGTGCCATACAAAGAAGTTACGTGAGCATTGTCAAATGATTCGAAATGAATGCATGGGCTAGGATTTTTTTTTTAACGCGGACAGACAAAATGAACCAGCTATAGCTGTCATTTCTTTCTTTCTTTCCCTATTTTTCTGTCACCCTCGCTCCCAAAGTAAAGAGATAAAGTAAACGAAATACCCCCCCCCCCTTTTCCCCCAGGGAACCCACTCCATAACCTGACGGTCATACATCATTGTCAAGTTGCACGTTTTTCACCACCGCGGTCATCACAATGACGTATACATCTGATTTAGTTTTTTTGATTACATCGATTTCTATATCAAATTCCCCAACATCTCTAACCGCAGTGTCAGTAAATGTATGGCTTTCATCATCATCATCATCATCATCATCATCATCATCATCATCATCATCATCATC
>NW_004797342.1:1273806-1281565 GCF_000002075.1 Aplysia californica
GCCCCCCCCCCCCCCCCCAGAAGCAGATAATCGATGCCCAATCAATCTGGTGAGAGTGTGTCCATG
The DNA here is from genome assembly GCF_000002075.1 of Aplysia californica. Taxonomy (NCBI): domain Eukaryota; kingdom Metazoa; phylum Mollusca; class Gastropoda; order Aplysiida; family Aplysiidae; genus Aplysia; species Aplysia californica. The sequence continues at coordinate 1,273,873 of NW_004797342.1, forward strand.
GGAGACCCATGGCGAAATTGAAATTCGGACAGAATTGAGAGGGGTGAAGATCAAAGGCGATGATCCTGTAAAGGCACGTGAAGCTGCAGAGGATGTGATCAAGGAGGTTGGTGCCAATGTGACAATTTTCACTGATGGATCGGCTGTCACAGGATACTGCTAAGGTGGAGCAGCAGCAGTGGTGATAGTGAATGATGAACCACCACGAACATAAATAATTAAACTAAAGGTGCATTCCTTACATCATCTTATGACGACGAATGCCAGGCAATGATGTCTGCTGCACAATGGGTTGCTGACAATTGCGACAGTAGAACCAATGTTCTACTCGTGACTGACAGTCACTCCCTTTGCAAGGGACTGCTAGGGAACAGTTCATATATAAATGATTTGCGCTGCAAGTTCAGTGAAGCCACAGGCACAATAAAAATCCAGTGGATACCAAGCTAAGCTGGAATCGAAGGAAATGAGGCAGCAGACCAAGCTGCCAATGAAGCTAGAGAGATTGAAGGAGACAGACGACCAACAACATACAGAGGAGTCTTTCCAATGATAAAGAGGGAAATCAGAGACCCACCATGCAGAGCTAAGTACCAGCACCTGGAAGATGTGTATTCTGGGTACTCCAGTAAGCAGGAACAAAATAATCACATGTCGCTGAGACCAGGTTCAGCTAGCGAGACTGTGGTCGGACCATCATTGGAGCTTGAGATGGTATAAGAACGTGGTGAATGAAGAGCTTAGCCCACATTGCCGAAGATGCAGCCATGAAAAGGAGGATGTCAAACATATGTTTGAATGTCCAGGAACAATGGCAATTCGAATGGAGGTATTTGGACGAGTGGAGGTGCCTCTAAGTATAATGACAATGGAGCCGAAAAAACCCCCCTCGCTCTCGCTCGAAGATTTCTTTGTGGCGTCTACCAGGCCAATTAAGGAAATTTTTAAAAAATCGTCATCATCATCATCATCTTAGTAAAATTTATTTGATTTAGATCAATATTCAAATACTTTCAAAAACTCTTTCTCAAAGTACAACCAGTATGGGACACAATAGGGGAGATATTGTAGTAAGAAGAACGGCAGACGTTTCTGAAAGCACTGTAGATGTACGTTTTAGTGCAGCACATTTACCCTTACAGGTAGGTTTATAGTCTGATGAAGAACTTCGGATGGAGATTTCTTGATAGAATGTGACAAAGTCTAGTGTGAGTATAGTTGATTTTCGTTTTCAACTTGGTTGACCGACATTTGTGTGATGTGGGCAAGCTGCTTAATAATAATTGTTCTAAGCTCAGAAATAAAAAAAAAATTCGTTCTTTTCAAACGTATGTATATTTCGATGCTTTTTTTCAACATTTAACACTTGAATAACAACAAAGTGTTTCTAGAGCGCAAGCAAGGGGAAAAGGGGGGGGGGGGGAACTATAGCATAAAAGAAATGTCTTGAGAGGAAATTTACATATGTGAAAGAAATGTTGTATTTCTTATATCTTCTAAAAGCAAAGATATTTTTTAAACAAATCCTAAAGTGACGCGACTTCTTCCATTAACACAATCTTACAAAATTTGATATTTTACGCGTCGAAATTCCGAAGTTTTAGTCTAAAAGCGATTTTTAAAAATGTATATTGACACCACTATATTTTGCAAAAAAATATCTAACCTAACGTTCCTGTGTTTCTTGAACAGGTCAGTGGTGAAGGGCATCATCAACATCCCACCTCCCGTCAAGGTCCCCACGCCATACGGCGGCCGTCTCATATGGACCATGCCGGGACAAACTAAGATGGTGGTTCACCTAAAAGACAAGAACAGGATCAGGCACAGAAAGAGATGGTCACAGGTGACGGAATGTTAAGGAATTATTTTAGAAATAACCCCAAAATACGATGAAGGTTTTTTTTCCCAACGTGATTCATAGGAACGGAATTATTTTGAGTCTATTGTCTATTGTGTCCACTCGACACTGTACAGATCAGGAGTCTCAAATTCGCGCTCTCTACCTCTAGTTAATTGAGAGCCGCAGGACAATATTTGATGGCCTCTACATGCCGTGTTAGTGCAGCCTGTACGTTTTCCTCACACGCACCTTTCTCCCGAGAAACCAACGTTCTGGATGTCCGTTCATGTTCTGAACTGCTATTGAAACAAAGACTGAAAAGATTAAAACATTTTGTTTTGTGTTTGAAATACTTGATGTAGCCCAGGCTCACCCAGACTCTACTCCTAGTATTCCGTTAAGTAAGGATCAGTGTCTTCTACCATCTATGAAGAACGAAATTAGAAAGACATATTCCAACCCCCTCCTCCCCTCAAAGAAAAACCAACGAAAAACATTAAAATCCCCCCCCCCCCCCGGAAAATAAACAAGCAAAAAAACAAACCCCATCCAGTCGGACATCACACTCCACATTTTCACATAATCTAATGGTTTTGGACTCTTCTGTAGTTTGGAAAAGCTAGACGCTGCCGTATAAACTCGACAGAAGCAAGAAAAGCGTTAACGTGACTGCGGTCTCTCCTTTAATCAGGTGATGTATTTGTACTACCTCTTGGGCTACAGACTTCTGGGTGCGAGCGACGGAAGTGACGTAGAGGAAGAAACAAAGAGCCGACAGAACAACCCCAGCGTTCGGAACCGGAAGAACAGGCAGGAACGCCGGAAGGGGAAGAACCCTCCTCTCCGAAATCTCATGTTACGCGTTCCTCCTGAAGAATATGAGCAGGTTGGCTACGCATGATAGTCTAGTAACTCTCCTTAGTTACTTTATTGTGTTTCTATCTTGTGTAAATGGTACGAACACTCACACACATACACACGCACACATATACAAACATACAAACACTCATACACACTTAAAACAAACACACATACAAGTACGATGTAGTTATATATTATGTTGTATATTATATAACAGAGTCTAAACATTTTCTTTAAAAGTATATATTTGTATATACACACAATGTGTGGTAGATTTACGGATGAATGAATTGATAAATATAGATAGACAGATAGAGAAAGAGAGAGAGTTAGAAACGCACACTCTCTCATTCACTCATACACATACACATACACACAATCACAAACACACCCACACACACACCCCAAACACACACACACACACACACACACACACACACACACACACACACACACGCATACACACAACCACACCCACACCCACCCTCCCCCCACCACCTGCACACACATACATGTAAAATATGTATAATAATATTGATATTATAAACTTAACTTACATCTATCCTTTAAAGAAAACGGGACGTAAACACATTGCTTAATCCAAAGAGAAGAGATGTAAAAAAGAGAACAAAGCTAGCACTTAGGATAATTAATATGATAAAACAGGAAGGAACACATTATACGTATAACAACAGCGGCTGGCAGTGGCCTTCTGTACAATTTTTTTACTACGATTTGAACAACATGTCTGCCATTCACCACCTGACCTCCATAGATTTCTCGTTGAACCTGTTTAAAGAAAGAATGTGTATATTTAGGGCTGAAAGTTTCCGTTTTTGGTTCTTCTTTAACTTGTATATTAAAGTTGTCTTTTGTAATGCCTTTTCCCAATATTAGACTTAATCATTAATATTATTTTCTGCACAGTACGGCATGATTAGCTCATTTGCTGTAATCTTGGACTACGTTGATTAAGGTAGCACTCGTACGATCCCTTGTCAAGTAAATAAGAAGTTAGGGAGTTTTTGGAATGTTGCTGTGTCTCGTCACCAACTTAGCTTTGTCCGTTCGTAGATGGAAGTTGCATTGGATGTCCCGCTTCTTAACTAAGCTAAGGGTATATTGAGAGGCACTTTAAAGTACGTCATACCAGGCCATACTTCATGAATTCTTCTAAATACCCCCCCCCCAACCAATAACAACAACTTCTACAACAACAACTACACCACCACACCACCACCACCACCACCACCAACAACAACAAGAAATCTACGAATGTTCTCACTGTCTACGTTTTATCTTTAGTATGTAGAGACCTCGGAAAACACTTTCATTCTGACGCTGGACGGTGATGTGGATTTCAAGCCCGACTCGGTTAAGCTGCTGGTAGATCGTATGAAGAAGAACAAGAAAGTCGGTGCTGTCTGCGGTAGAATTCATCCGATTGGATCGGGTAAGATACTCAATTCTTTTTTGATTGAGAGAGAATTTATAGTGATGGTTTATAATCACTTCGATCTAGGATTCAGGCAACTTCAATATACTTCAAGGATGTAAGGTCTAAATAATGTTTGCTTTCAGTTACTATGCAGCTTGGATGCCTTTTTTATTCAAGGAACACTCATTTAGCTTAGAGTGAGAATAAGAAGGAGTATCACCCCAGCAGTATACTGTTCTTGGCAGTCGAAAACTGAACCTATAATGTACTGATTTAATGATCGAACACCCTTTTTTGTCACTCACTTGGAGCGAGTTGGTTGAGATGATGAACAAAAATAGGTATCGAAAGAGAGAGTGAGAGGGAGAGAGAGAGAGAGAGAGAGAGAGAGAGAGAGAGAGAGAGAGAGAGAGAGAGATTAAAAGTTTTTCAACATTCATTGTTACAAAGCTCGTCGTTTACAAGTCATTGTCCGGTAATCACATGGTTAACCCCGGTTAGGCGTTTTCCGTAAAATCTCATTGCATCATCTGTCATGTTCACAACGTTATCTCTGTCCTTCTTGTATCCCGTTCTCTTTCCTAGGCCCGATGGTGTGGTATCAGCAATTTGAGTACGCCATCGGTCATTGGCTGCAGAAGGCGGCGGAGCATGTCTTCGGCTGTGTCCTGTGTTGCCCCGGATGCTTCAGTCTGTTCCGGGGCTCGGCTCTAATGGACGACAACGTGATGAAGATGTACACGACAAAGCCCACTGAGGCCAGGCATTTCATACAGTTTGAACAAGGTGCAATGTAACTGATGTTTCTGAAAAGTGCTTGGTACTCCTTGAACTTGAGGAGTCTATGGGAAAAATGGGTGAATAGTCAAACTGAAATCAATTTTGAACATTTGTTGACTTAAAACTGTATTTCTGTTCAACTGTTGTTTAATTATTGTTGTTAGATATCCTATTCAACAAACGTAACAACAACCACCAATCAAACAAATATGAAGGTATGAGTCCACAAGCTTTCAAAATTGACACCCTCACAATTTCCAGTTCATGACTATACCAGTTTTTCCCGTGGACTCCTCGTTATACGCACTATGAAGGATATTGTCAGAATATCTTTTAATGGCTTGAACTCGTCATTTACAGAATGTGGGAACCTATAGATTGTTTTAAGAGAGTTTAGGCAAGGACTCTACCCTCAGTATACACGACTGACATGTTTTTATGCTGTTTTGCAAAAGGAAACTCATCTAAATTACAAGTAAGATGTATCTATACAGATTACAAAATTTGTGTTCATCCAGATAATTATTATTGAGACTCCTTTGTCCAGGGTAAACAGCGTGTGTAATAACTGTATTATTGCCACGTTTTATACAACTATAGCAGGTCACGAACAACAGGAGATTCGTGTGACATTTTACTTCACCGAAAAGGACACAGTAAAGGACATTGTCGATAAATTGTACAACAATACAACCTAATGTCGATTTTATTAAAACACCTTTAGCGCAGATTGAAGACGGAAAGGAAAAAACCCCAAATTGTATTCCTTTTGTGTCGGATATTATTTTTCATAATGACAAGTGCAAAAATGCCTTCAAAAGAATTCAAATACAATTCTAGTATAGAAATTCTAATATTTGTTGTGTCATTTTGTCAATATGTACACGCTGGATATCAATTACTGAGGTATTATATCTCGATTATAAACATTTTCGGAAATTGCTAGCATTTGAATGCTCATCATAGCTAAAAGGATCTGGCAGATTACATACTATCTGAAGCATCTACTTTGACCAATTTTCGACTGTCTCACTATTTTACAAATGCCTTCAGCGAAGGAATCTGTGCTTGTACGTGCCACATGCAACATGGTCTCCCTTTGGGCCCACATGTTGGCAAGGAATCCATGATAAAACCTAGCCACAGACACACGACCGATGAAAGTTAAGGGGGTCTTGCGACAGAGACTTAAGCTTGTCTTTGTGTTTCTCCTCTTATTGGCGTCAGCTGTGTAGAGCTTAGGCTCTTTACCGTCGCACGTAGAACCTGTGGGTTCCACCCCTGTGTGAGAAAGTTGAAAAAAAAGAATATCTCTCTGTGCTGTGCTTACTTCGAAATTGTACACCTTTCAGTCTGAGGCTATGACAGGCATGGTCGGAGCAGACTGCCTCTTAAATGGATCAAAATTGAGTCGATGGGGGCGTAAAACATCTAAAACTATTACACTTTTCTGCTACAGGTGAGGACCGGTGGCTGTGCACTCTCCTCCTGCAGCAAGGTCACCGTATCGACTACAGCGCGGGCGCAGATGCCTTGACCTTTGCCCCGGAAACTTTCAATGAGTTCTTCAACCAGCGCCGCCGGTGGTCGCCGTCCACCCTTGCTAACATAATGGACCTGCTGGGGTCCTGGAGGGACACAGTGCGACTCAACGACAACATCAGTAGACTCTACGTTCTCTACCAGGTAGAGCTCACACGGAGGTTTTTGCACCTTGTCGATCTGTACACCGACTAATACATTTTAAAGTATGAACTTGAATGATATTTTTTCAAGTGAGTCTTCATGACTGTGATAATGGAGTGGCAACTAAAAAATTACTATTTTTAGGCATAACATTTTTTTGTGACGCTTTAATGCTTGCTCCCTGTCTTCCTACAGTTTCATAATGATTTCATCCTATTTGCTCTGCAGAGCATATTTTACTTTGCTTTGAGTAAATGCATCAGCTGTTTGAGAACCAAAGAAAGCACACATTAATTTGTCAATGATAGAAGAAGTAAGGACAGGATATGGAATAATAATATTCTAAAAGGATGTCAGCTCTATAAATTGTTACATTAATTGCTTTGAATGACATTTTTTTTACCACAGCTGAGAAAAAGTAGAAACAGTAAGTTCACATATATTTGGAAACACGTCTATGAGATAATGGTAAAAACCTGCATAACTTGATTTGAAATCCATGTTTTTAATGTACGGGTCGGAAAAAGAGATGCTTCAACTTCAAGTGCAATTATTGATCCAGCAGCGTGTCTCTATTGTTCCCACTGCATGCTCACTGTGAAAAAGGGGTTTGTCTGTTTGGCTATGATTAAATACACACTTGACGCCCAGTACAAACATCCGTAGTTGGACGGCTTGACGTCTCTTTAGCTGGTCCAAGCGATCTTCATTGACGGAGAAGTGAATGTCAATACAGTTATATGAACACAGACAGCACGAAGTCTTGAAATACAAAACAAGCTCTTTCGTATATTATACTCTGGCCTCCTTGAAGAGGTCTTGCATTGCCAACTATATTTGTTGAGGCTGTGCTCTCGTAACGTGGAAACTAAATGCAAATGAGCCATTATTGCCATACGTAGGCTGTGTTAAAGTAGGAAGCATAGTTCCAGTAAAAAAAAACCGCGATGACTAGAAACTTTTAAATTATACAATTAGCACCAGTAGAATTGGTGTACGTTTGAGGAGGAAAGACAAACGATCATTCGTACATGTGTGTGTGTGTGTGTGTGTGTGTGTGTGTGTGTGTGTGTGTGTGTGTGTGA
>NW_004797342.1:1288124-1289207 GCF_000002075.1 Aplysia californica
GGGGGGGGGGGGGTGGACTCAAAAGGGTAAGACAGAGAACCACTGTAAAGGCGTACGCCCCAGACTATCTTTTTTTAAAACCAATTCTTCCTTCCAGTTTGTAGGCATGATCATGCACCGTTGGGGAACGTTCCTTCATCTCATGTCTAGCACCAGAATCGACTGGTTTAGCGGAGCACATTCGGACGAAGATTTTGCTAGGTATGTATTCAGCTCCAAATCATACAGTTCATTCCAGACAATTTATATAAAAGTCTCATATGCGATTATATCCCTTATGATATTGTAACACTTTATGTCTCATCTCCGCATTTTTTTAACTTCCAAAGTCACTCAAGGTTCCCATTCACTACTGCCCCCCCCCCCACTACTCACCATATTGCAATGCAATAGCAACACTTTCACTCTTCTCAGGGTACCTACGAATAGAGACTATCTCACTTTTGTTTATAGTTTGCGATTTTGGCATCGTTTCACATTTAATTATTAAAAGCATATTTATTTAATTAGGCTTGCTTACGATCCATCTTTCAGGTTGCATATTGTCGACATAGTTGATAACCTAAAGTTTAAAATAAATCCAACAGGTTTGTAGTTCACGAGATGCAGAGAATTCAACGGCTTGAACCAGTGCCAGACTATGAAGACAGCAATGGTGATGAAGAAGACGATGACGACGATTTGGGCAGTCATTTACCATCTGATATCGAAGATGAGATAACGGACGACATATTCTCTATACCGGAGAGCACCCGTAGTCGGCGCACAGCGAACCCGCCGGTGAGATTTTCATCAATTCTAACAAAGTCTTCGTCTCACGTCTGACTTTGGTACTTTTTTTTCTTTCTTTTCTTTTTCCTTCCGCTTGTTCCATTGGCTGTCGCGGGGAGACACAGGCATCTGTCTGCAGCAAAGCGAGTGGCTTGTAGGAGGGACATCCCGTGAGCTCTGAGGGTGTCTGCCATAGATTCTGTTTTGATCAGTCCATTTGTGCCTCCTTTTATTATAGGAAGAGGCTAGCCGTACTTAAGTACGGCTAGACTGCCAGTCTAGCCGTACTTATTCTTAATATGATGGCTAGAC
>NW_004797342.1:1290101-1291924 GCF_000002075.1 Aplysia californica
CACACACACACACACACACAGAGGTTCTTAGATTACTTCGTCTTGCTTACATTTTCTGCATGTCTTTAGGTGTGGTCTGACTACTACCCGCGGCGGCCAGCCAACCCAGGCTACTTCCCACAGCTGGACAATATGCTGGAGCATCGGCTCGGTCGTCTACAGAGGCAGATGAGTCGCGCCGGTAGCTCCAACAGGTATCGGATGGGCACCTTGGCAAGGCAGTTTAGTCGACGAAAAGCGCGTGGTTTCAATGGATGGGGTAAGACTGACGCTACAATGCGAGAGCGATTTTTGCAGAGGAACTTTCAGGTGCCTCAATATCCGGGTCAGGATCGACTGTCACGTGTGGTGACACAACCTTGATCTTTGTGAAGTATTTTTATAACCCTAAATGAATTTAAATGCTCTTGTACGAAGCAGCTATGCTGCTCACTGTTGATATGACCCTTCTAGTGATGTGATATTTTTATGGTTTCCAATACTTTTACCACCACGATGATGTCATTCAACCTACTATTGTAGTTCATGCTTCGCAAATATTTATGTAGGCCTGTGAAGCAGCATAAGGTATCATTTTGCCACCGTGTTATTTATTGTATCCACGAATGTCTTGGTTGTTTATGAATATGATGTGTCTACTGAATATATTGGGGGTGCGATGGCGGATCGGTTAGAGTGCTCGTCTCAGAAACGGAAAGTCTGGATTCGAGCCTCGGTTCGGACACGGATTTTTTCGCCCCCTCCTGCCCACCCAGCTGTAATGAGTACCTGATTTCGAGTTGGGGAAGCAAAGGCGGCGTGGAAAGGAACTGGCTACCCTACCACAATATGCTGAAGGCTCAGGAAGTAGTCTCACTAGCAAGGGAATCCCAAATGTCCGGATTGGATGCGGGAATAACTTTCTTTACTTTTACTGAGTATGATGTTACGAAGTACTTCCACATAATGAGCAGAGGAGAATATTATATTATCGTATTTGCAGTATTTGAAAGTAAACCTGATTCCCAACATTGTTTAAAAAGAAAATTGATTCTCATCCTGGAAATTCAGACTTCAATTTGATTTTCAATAGACTGGAACGAAATCGATGCTCGTTATTGACTTTCAGAAAGATGAAAACAACACTTTTAATGGAATGAAAGCTATACATGTACCACCTTTCTCTAAAAATGAAAGTTCACTTAATCTCTCAACATTTAAACATCACGGTAGATTTTAACGTTCTGTTTTAAAAGGAGGGACAATATCGTTGAGAATATTATAACGGAGAGAATTAAGCTGGGACCAACAGAGGGGGTAAGGAAATAAATCCCTGGCATAATGTACATAACAAAAAATAGGCTTGAAGTGTATAGTGAGAGTCAAAAGGAGGGTGTATGTGCTTGTGGAAAAATAGTTTTTTTTCGGTAAAGAGAATAATTATGGAGTAATGGTTTGGAATTAAAGAAGTGAGAGATAAAGGAAATTAACAGAATTCTCCTTGACTTCGTCTTGAACGAGGGTCTTCTCTTATTATTAGACATCTTTTGTAGAAAACCTCCTTCAGTCTCTTTTCTTATTTACTCACTTTCTCAAGTTTCTGTGCCATACAATGTTTATGTTCTTGCCTGTGTATCTTTGTTATTCGTTATTATCTCTCATTGCTTCTTGGTGCTAATTGTTATATTTTAAAATAATTCTCCGAATCTTGCTTACGTCATATGTTTATGCAAGTTTAATGCAATGTTACTGTCAGAAAGAGAAAAAAAGCAAGAGAGAAGGAGGGAGAGAGAGAGAGAGAGAGAGAGAGAGAGAGAGAGAGAGAGAGAGAGAGAGAGAGAGAG
>NW_004797342.1:1292422-1297445 GCF_000002075.1 Aplysia californica
AGAACAACATACTTAGGCAACCTAAACAAATGGGTAACAGGGAAAGATCAGGGAAACGTAGCTTTTTTGAGAGCATCCGAGCAAAGGAATGAATGGAAAACCATGATCGCCGATGTCTGTCGCAGATCTGGCACTGGATGATGATGATGATGATGATGGTGATGATGATGATGATGATGATGATGATGATGGTGATGATGATGATGATGATGATGATGATGATGATGATGATGAAATGCGATGGTAAAGCACTACAAAACGCTTAACAACGCCAACTGCTTCAACAGAAACACAAATGAACCTGTACATTCCACCTATTCTACCGCACTCGATTCCCCCTACACTAGGAGAATGATATGAATAACTGATTGAAAACTCAAGCCTTTTCAAGATACCGATCTTAGAAGTAGAACGATGGAAAGAGAGATGAGGTGAGCACCGTATCTCTGGACTAACGAACCCCTCCGAACAGTCCTACATCTCTGATATAACACGGAACATAACACAAGAAACACATGAAAGACCGAGGAATAGACCACGTCCAAATTCGGGGTGTACATGTTTTTAATTAATAAACATTTGATGATAGAAAATACAAATATAATGTACAAGTTATAAGAAAATGGCACTGGCATGTCCCACGCAAAATTGGACCAAGGCGGAAATATACCACATTTCATTCTCGACTCAATACTGGCATTCATGTAGGCAGGGTAGCAAAAGACAAAAGACATAGCATTTAAAATCTGAGTTCCTGTGGTTTGAGATCTGACTGAGCGCTAGCTTTTACCTATTCAGTGTACAGTAGAATAAATCTTATTTTCTTTTCTTTAGAAATAAAATAATGCCCAAGCTCTAAATAGAAGAAAGATTGTGGGCATATAAGTCATACGATTTCGAAGTAAATTTTGAGACATGAAGTTGATCCCAAGTGCAACTGAATCTAAAGTTTCTAATAAGATTTTTAAGAGGTACTTATTGTCTTAGAGCAGAATCTTTGAGGGTCTGCTGTCCTCAGCGTACTCGTACTCACGCGGTAATAGAACAGATAGTTTCAATAAAAAAGCTCTGTCCAACCAGATGAGTAATTATGTAGCAAAGCAGAGAATGATTTAGGTTTAATTTTTGTTTGCAAGGTTTCAGTGGGTTCAGCGCACCCAAGCATGACACTATTTCACACGTGCAGCCATTTAAATGTGGATGATCTAATTGAACGAACTGTGGAGCCAGTTAGACATCTAGTGATAAGTACAAACATATTGAGAAACATATTCATGCAAAATGTCCAGTTTATGTTTAAAGTACAGGCATATGTGTAAATCTATCATCACTCTGAAAAGTTGCTATCTTAGAATTACAAAGTTCTGTCTGATATTTTTGACCGTTGTGAGTTCTTAAGATCTAGAGGCCAGAAAGCAAATGTTCCATCTGCTCCGTCAAAATCGCAAAAATATTTGGAGTTGTGCATTCGAAAAAGCTTGACGTATTGTGAAACCCAAAAGCATTTACGTCAAATTTTTCCAAGCTAGGTGTTGAACAGATAGAACTTTGTAATTCTGAAATAGTGAAGTATTCATAAAGAAACCGATGTCTTGTAAAGGCCTCTCAAAATGCACATTGGAACAGTTTTTTATTTTAGAAAATGAGGAACACAGGAACAGCATGAGCTTTCGTCTGTAAGTAGCTCAATGGGGCTACATGAGAACTACTGCAGTCCATGAATATCAGGATGGGCTTTAATAGAGGAAAGAAGACGCACATATTTGAAACCATTTACACAAAGTACACTCTCACACCATATATCTCTCACAGGTTTTTATCATGCGGTTTTTAATTTAATAACTTGATTAACGAAGTATAAGCATATCAAAAAGAAGTTGAAAAGTACGCATGTCAAAGCTAGAAATGCCATTAAAAAAAGATGATTAAGCGTGAACTACAGCAAACTTTACACCAAACCAAGATGCAAGGCGAAAGATCAGCAATGTCTTATTCTTTTTTTGCCAATAATTTTTCTCTTTATACCGATCATGACACAAAAACTATCATAAGAAGCAAACAACAAATTTACAACACAACACACTTATTAATTTATATCAAAACATCTCACTTCATATTTTCTGTCTATTCGTCCACATCTTCTCTCTCTCTCTCACTCTCTCGCGCTCTCTCGCTCTCTCTCTCTCTCTCTCTCTCTCTCTCTCTCTCTCTCTCTCTCTCTCTCTCTCTCTCTCTCTCTCCCCACATACATTCCAATCATAAAACAAAATAACATGCCTGTACAATTTCGTTTGCTTAAGCAGGTGTATACATCAGTTCTCATTATAACTGCCTCCTTGCCTCTCTGTCTCTGCTTCAGGCACACTTTCTCTCCAACACTCGTACTCATACGCACCTAAATCAGAACAAACTGGTTATTGTAAAACAGCAGAAATAGAGCGACACTCACATAGTATCCATGAAAAGGTTAGGATTTGACTAGCTTATTTTTGTTACATTAAGAAAGCCGAAATTTGTTCGATTATTATTATCAGAAATGACATTTATAATCATTGTAAGAATGAGTTCTTTAAAGTGGCTTAGGATTGGAATCTATACAATTTTAACTTTAGAATACAAAAAGTTCTGATGGAAGGCTAACGAAATAACAGACAGGAAGAATTCAGGTAATTGGCATTTTTAAGTGAAAATTTCATTTTTTTTTCAATTAGGTATAAATTTAATGAAGCAAGTGTTGACAGTGTACTTTGGCAAGATAGAGATAAAAAGTACAAGTGCAACAGAATGCGTACTTGGAATTGAAGCACGCGAAACGATGCAGCCAATATTACATCCGGAAATGGAGGATATGTTTGTAAAAACCCTAGGGTCTTATTAACTAAACGACTTGAGCATTTATTACAAACGTCAGTCGTTTTCAGCGTAAATACCATCGCTATGCCTTGGCTGAAAGAGGATAACAGAAGGAACATACTACACTGTTTAATGTGTACTTCATTACACTTCAAACTATGCCGATATTCTGTCCATGTCGTGTACCGCGCACTTCACAATTTTCACACTTGAATCACGTTTGAGCCGTCTCTATTCGCTTTCACCTCAAGTGTGATAAATTCAAACAGAACGCATTCTCACAATAGCTTCAGGGTAAACGCGTTGATGCAGAGCACTTAGCAGGCAACTGTCCTTGAATTGAAATAAGTGCATTGTACCTTCTTGCAAAGATGTGGGTAGTGTGCACATACTTATAAATATAATATATTAAGATATATTGTGCATCTCAACTGTTCCACACCCTGTAAGCTTAATCACATAGACACAACTGGAGAGCGAGAGAGAGAGAGAAAGAGGGAGAGAGAGAGAGAGAGAGAGAGAGAGAGAGAGAGAGAGAGAGAGAGAGAGAAGGCTAGTTGAGACATAATAATATAATTCGATCGAATTCAGACGACTGCTAACAGTTATGCAAATACATTGTCTTAGTCTCACAAGCCGGCCTCTGTGTCTTATTTTTCTAGTTAAACATAAAGATTATATTTAGCTTTAAGTTGGCACATATTATTATTATTACTGAAACACTGAGGCCCGTTCACGTGTACTGATGAGCAGAGACGATTTGTAAGATTTTTCTGGGCATACTTTCAGTAATTCTTTGCCGATCTCGGAAGAGGAGTGCTAGTGAAAACTCTGGAGGTGTGCGACATTCTTCTGTAGAGTTCTGCTCTTACATTCTGCTCCTGTTTTGGTACTACGTATTTCAGGTATCGGTGCATGCTTTAAGTCCAAATGCTATTTGCATCTTCAAACATTAATCATTGGCATCGTTAACTGTTGAAGCACTTCCCGAGCCAAGGTTAGAACGATGTTTGAAACTTCTATATCTGGAAACAACAGCATGACCGCAGAGCATAATGAAAGACACACGAAAGCAAGTACATGTATACATGTACTCCCAAGGCAACTTTTGGTAAAGCGATTCATTTCTGTTTGAACAATTCGACAAACACATCACACCAATGATTGATTCTTTATGAATTAAAAAAATAAAAACAAAAACAAAAACTAAAAACCTCCTCATTCAACTTAGATTTAACACCTGCGCTCTTTAAAACATTCATTACCAGCATACGTCATCAATCTTCAACAGTGAGAGTTATGAGCGTGGAACCTGTGAACCGTCGTGAAGTTAAGCGCTGTGGAGCACTTCCTGATTTCATAACGCAGCCTACTCTCCCTCCCTCCCTTTTCTTTGTTGTAGGCATTTCTCAGACTGGAAATAAGAGATTTAGCAAATACTGCCGATGATTTGTTTTTCCTACTTTTATCGCACTCTGCATATACTATTTAAAGGTACAATAATAGAGTAATACAGAAAACAGTGTACTATATCCCAACCAATGATTTGTCTGTTGTATTTCATCAAATAATTCTATTACTTCAAGTAGATTTTTTAAAAACCTGAACGACAAACATCTTTGATAATTTCTATTAATTCTTGTATTCATATTTAAGGTATAAAATCCATTTCGAATAGTAGTGTTTTCTAAACCTAAGCAACAAAATACGGTGCTGTTTTGAAGTTTATAAATCTCAGACTGGACCAGTTTTCGCGTGGCTTCAACAAGATTGTCTTCTTCCGCTTAGTAGTCATCATCCACACCGCAGATAAACCAGTTGTGTCATTCCTAACAAGAACTATGATGATGATCCATTGGTTGTCATACTTCCACGGAGGAGCGAGCGGCCGCCATGCTGGAGCGAGGGGTGTTGCTGTCTCTGCTGCCACTTTGAGGGGTCCTCAAAGTCTTCATGGAAAAGAATTTCTGAGGGTTCGGTCGTCTGTGGATAAAACACAACCCCCCAAAACATATGGTTAGAATAGCTGACAATTCAGGTTCTTCCGTTCGAACTTTGAGTTCGAGAACAAAATCTAGGTAAACTGAAAACAAATAATACTAATGATAACAATAATCATAATACGAGTAGTGGTGATAAAATAATAATAATAATAATAATGATAATAATA
>NW_004797342.1:1299278-1304775 GCF_000002075.1 Aplysia californica
AGGGGGGGGGGTCGATATTGACACAAGGCAAGCAGGCGATAAAGGAACCGAGAGAGCAAAAGAGGCCAAGAAGCCTTACGCACTGGAAAACAAAGAAAACCCCCCAAAAAACACCACAAAAATACCAACAAAACAAAACAATAACAAAACAAGCTTATTAAAACTCGAAAGCGGAGGGGTAGATTCATGCATGGGTAAGGAGGGCATTATACAAGGAAAGATATACTTTAAAAAAAAGTTACAGCTAGATGCTGTGTTTTTCGGTAATAAGATATTGTGTTGAGTCAGTATGACGAAACAGGATACGGGCAATTTCCGTGTCCAAGTAGTCTAAAAATAGTGCCCTCCACATAGTATTCTGTCCAGCAGAAGTGCTGAAACCAAAGATCAGTTCAATTGAGGATGACCTGCAGATATGTGCAGTCATAAAACTAACTTGTCTTGTGAAAACTATTGAAAACCTTGACAAGTATAATATGTTTCTTATCTTTTTTTTCCTGACGTTAAAAGCCCAACTAATACCAAGATGTGGAGAAGGATGTTCCGAAAGCAGGGCCACTGATCCCCCCCCACCCCAATCTTTCTTCAGGACAAGGGACAAAGAAGATAAAAGTCTGGAAGGGGTGGAAGGGACAAACGACAATCACCATTGTTTATTCGTCTCGGATTCGGACTACGAGCGCAATTTGTAAAATTTAGTATTTTGCCAACTTACTTTGTTTTTAAAAAATAATTTAACATTTTTTGCTGTGTTGTTTGGTGTCTCTTTTCAAAGAGGAGGCGTTGCAAATGCTTACGAACTGACCTGAGATATAAGAGGTGAATAATGATACATCACCTTAACGATAGCAGTTTTGAGACCCCAAAAACGAGAACGTGATTAAATACTTTTTCCTAGTTTTCGAAACAATAATTGCTTTGATATTGATTAAAAACATTATACTCCTCCATCGACACAGTTTAGGCCCACCAGAAGGCAAGCTACTTCTATCCCGTCAGCCAATGTAAACGCACTTTCCCACTCGAGAATCGAACTCAGGTCTTCTGCGTTCAACATCGAGAAACCTGACCATTGCACCATAGACCCCTGTTTTCTAAAAAGTTGAAAAAAAAACCTGAAGTAAATTTGAAAAAAAAATCCTGACATTACTGTGTTGGATAAAAATGTTACACTGAAGAACAGGACGACAATGGAAACAGACAACAGTGCTCGCTCTCCAACGGTCCACACACTGCTTTGCGTGGTAAGTGGTGAAACGTAAGCAGTGAGCAACATATTGTTATTGTGCAGTGAGAAAAAAGCATAGATATACGACATAATAATATGTGTTTAATCTTTTAAAACGTTATTGGTAGCAAGTTTTGGGAGTGAATGCTCAGTTTCGATTGTTTAGAACAATCCTTAAGGCGTTAGGAAACATGTTAGGGAAAAATAGAATAGTTAACAACAGTGAACGCATAGCGTTATCATAAGCGATGAGCACACGAAAGGGGAGGATCATCGTGGCAAGGAAAGGGAAACTGAAATTAACAAAACTTGAGTGAAAACAAAACAACGACTAAAAATAAGATAGCAGATACTTGATTTCAAGTATCAAATGTTTTATACTAAAATAGATAGAATGTTAGTTTTGTGAAGCTGCAAAGGAAGGTGATTTGTTTGACCTAAAGATTGAACTGGGCTTGCAGTGAGGAATTATTATTGTTTAAACCGCAGTAATTTTGTTGTATATACACAACCCTTTGTCATAGCTAACACCAAACTTTCAGCTTTAGGACAGTGATGTTAAAATAGAATACAACAGCAATAAACACATGAAGCAGACACAAGCGTAAGGCATACTGTTAGCGTGAGGGTGATAAGTATTGGGTCAAGAGAATAGAGGGAAAACTGAGAAAAATAAGTTAATAATTGGCCTCTTTTCTCTTGTCCACAATACACGAAGCGTGCATATACAGTTACCTCGCAGGGGAGGAGGGGTGTGCGGGTAAGCGCTACAAGTAGGGTGTGTTAAAGCGAGGGGTACAGAGAAGAAGCAACCACTGCCAACTGGGTCGGCTGCTCCAACCTGCGTCTGTGGATGACAGTGATGGCGATGCCGAACACGACAACGGAGGGAATGCCGACCACCAGCGCGGCAATCACGGGCCAAAGGGCGTCACCGCCGAGGTCATCCTCGTCTTCGTTCTCCCCGTCGTTGCTGCTGCTACTGCTAGTTGAGCCCGACGCCAAGGTGACAGTTGATACGCTGTCTGTAGCTGACGTAAACGAATCCCGGGGTTGGTTAGCCGTGATGGAGTCCGTGATCTCCTTACTGGCTAAGCCATTATTCGAAAACATTGTTGTAGTTTGCGACGGCTGTGGAAGCAGAGCAGGTGTATCTGAAGCCTCTAGGAAGTCTTCAGAAGAAACGAAAACATCAACTCCACGAAACGAGGAAGGAGGTGGTGTAGGATTGGAAGCTTGCTGTAAATTTCCTATCAATGAAGCGGAAGTCGAGGGCACGAGCGACGGAGGAAAAGTTTGTTCAATATTGCTTCCAGCAGATGTCGATAGTTTTGGGTCAGGAGGTGACTGAGTAGTAGGTGGTGGCGTGTACACAGTTGGTGAAGGAGAGATCTTATTAGGGGCGACCTCACTCGTTCCAGGAACGGTGTTTGTATTAACACGAGGAAGAGGCGCCACTGAAGGTTTGGCATGTTGCCAAGATGATGGAGGTATAGAGGGCGCTGGTTTGACTGGAGCTGCAGTACTGGGTACTTGAACATTGGGAAGAACAGTAGGTTTTGAGAAAGGAGGAGGGGTAGCCTGTGTATTTGGAGAAACAGAATTCAGCACACTTGATTTGTCTGAAAATGACGGTGCTATAGATGCTGAAATAGCTGGAGAAGTCACTGGAGGCTCAGTGCTTTGTGCCGCCCCAACATTGGAAGACAGACTGTCACCTGCGTCGTTTCCGTCTTCACTTGAATTGATTCCAAAAATTGCTTCAGCAGTAACACTCGGGGTAATGATATTCACCACAAGGGATGTGGGTGAGGATTCGACCTCCTGAGAAGCCTGTATGGCTGAAGGCACAAGAGAAGGGATAAAGGCAGCCGGACCAAGAGAATCCCCTACAGTTTCTCTTGTTCTTATCTCAGACATAGGCAAAGACAAAACAAGTGGTGTCAAGGCGGCCCTGTCTCTGCTGCTAGACGGGTTTTCGGACTCAACAGAGCTCGTTACAAGTGGGACGATTGCAACAGATGGCACTAGACTTACGTTGACACTAGATGAAACTCGGCTGTCTGTCATTTTGGAAATATCTAAAGCAGCACTGTCTGTATCATTTACGAAAGCCACAGGTTCCTCTGGTAAAAGATTTGTGGAATTCAAAGATTCCGAATCAGGAAACGTTTTGAACGGTCCAACTTGTGAATGTATGGACTTGTCCACACTTAAGTTTGTTTCATCTACTTTTTGTGAGTCCATAATGGGCTCTTGGATTCCTTGGTCGTTTTGTACGTCACCAGCGAGACCAGAAGATAATTCCACTGGATCAGACTTCACGTTCGCCTGCATCTTTCTCTCATTCAGAGTGTGAACGTTTCCAGAGGGATTTGCTTTGTGAAATCGACTTTTAGATTTCTTTAGGTTCTCCATACGTGACTGTTTCTCTTCTTGCAGAAAGTATTGTTCTCGATAACTCAAATGAGACGAGTTTGGTCTCAAATGTACCGAGTCAAGAGAAAGACTAGAATAATCACGAGTTTGAGGTGAATCTTGCTGCGGTCTATCACTATCAGAAGCGCCAGTCTCACTACTAGGCACAAAATTTCTGAAAGACTCCATTCTCCTTTCGAATTCAACCCTTTTCTTTTCCATCCACTGAAGCTTAGCTATTGCCAAGCTGCTTGGAGTTGTGCTTCCCCTATCTCTTTTTGGCCCAACCCGCGGCATTGACTCGTTCCTTGACTGTGATTGTTTGGACCTTGAATCTTGTATGACGTCAGCCTCATTTACGACTTCTGCGCTGGCTCTGCCACTAGGCAATTTCTTTGAGACTTCACTCTTCCCAAAGAAATCTTCAGGTTTCCCTATGTTTCTGGCACTTATCGTAGGCACCTGAGGCT
The DNA here is from genome assembly GCF_000002075.1 of Aplysia californica. Classification (NCBI taxonomy): domain Eukaryota; kingdom Metazoa; phylum Mollusca; class Gastropoda; order Aplysiida; family Aplysiidae; genus Aplysia; species Aplysia californica. The sequence continues at coordinate 1,303,395 of NW_004797342.1, forward strand.
CGAAAAGTGACGCATTTGGTTTATGACGTAACCCGTCATTGGAAATACTATTGTCTGCTCGGTCAGTCGAAGACAGTGATTTTCTCATCACGTTATCCAGACCACCCGAACACACTCTGCTAATACTGAGAACGAATCTGAAATGAAAAGAACATATTCATTTGAGAAACAAAGAAAACGTATGGCCTAAATTTGGTACTTTGAATATTGTTAATGCATTTCAAAATATTAGAATAAAATAAAGTGTAGATTGTGTATTCAAATTTTGTTAACATAGAATCTAACTGATGGGCTTCTTCACGTGTCAGGCATGTAGCAAGGGTAAGTCATCCCAGTTCGAGAGAGGGACCGAGCGAGCGAGCGAGAGAGTGAAAGCGAGAGAGAGAGAACGAGAAAGCGAGAGCAAGAGAGAGACAGAGAGAGAGAGACAGACAGAGAGAGAGAGAGAGAGATAGAGATAGAGAGAGAGAGAGAGAGAGAGAGAGAGAGAGAGAGATTAACAATTTTGCCCACCTGGTGTTGTGGTGCCCCCAGACCGAGATCTTGTGACGACCGAGCTGATCAGCGCCAAGAACCAGTACTCTTGCCGCGTCCAGAGTTTCTCCCCCTTTGATCATCTGGAGGGATAGCACTGGGGTCTCCAGCACATGGCTCTGAAAGTGCAAGTAAACAATAATACATAAGCTAAAAAAAACAAATAAATGGCGCTTTTGTAGATTCACGTTGGTTTAAAACGTCATTACATACATTTACACAATAATTCGTCACAATAATTTGACAAAGTACACAATATTACATGTAGATCTACTCTTTCAATCACTCCATTGCTCGTCACTGCAATGCGGAATCTTAATGAAAAAAAAGAAAATATCTAATCATCCGCAAGCCTGTTGATTTGCATGTAACTATTCATTCATTAAAAGAAAACAACAACTTACTATTGGTGATAGAGGGTTGGGTTTCAGTGTCCTTATCGTCTTACATAATATGGACACCCTCTGTTAAAAGTTGTTGTCTAAGAGAATTTGCCCGATTCCTTTCTGACTACGAAGATTGGTCAAATAATAGATTCTTTGTGAAGAAAAAAATTCTGTCCTCTGGCTTGAGTAGTGGATTTGGTTTTGTAATTGTATGTTCAATATATCATCTATCTACAGCAAATACAACACACATTTATTATAGTTACACAAAAGTGAAAGAAAAACAAGAAAGGATTAGCTAGAAAACAGTGGACAAAAGCTTTACGGGTGATATTATTTATTTATTTTCTTTTTTACTTATTTATTTATTTATTTATTCATCTGCTTTTTTATTTATTTATTTATTTACTTATTTATTTATTCATCTGCTTATTTATTTATATATGGGGAGGGGGGGGGGT
>NW_004797342.1:1306040-1315243 GCF_000002075.1 Aplysia californica
CACACACACACAAACACACACACACAAATACAAGCACACACACAGACACACACATACACACGCAAACATGCACACACACACACTCACGCACACACACACACACACTCACTCACACACACACACACACACACACACACACCTGTACATAGGAACAAACAAACACGCGCGCGCGTCTGCACTCACACACTTTGATGTGGAAGCTAAAAATGTTGAAGTTAAGAAGCGAAGTGCCTCCGTTGAATTAGAGAAATTCTTCTAGCATTTGTTTTGGGCCCGCCCCCGCTTTTTCTCCTCACAATTTGCACTAATAAACTTAAAACAAATAAACTAAAGAACCAATAACAATAGCTGAAAAAAACCCCAGCCACCACAAATCCGAAAGCAAACAAAAAGTAGCCCCTTCGGAACAAAAGCAGCGAAAAACAAAGGAAACGGCGGACAGTTACAGAATTTCAGAACAAAAGGATGGAGAGGCGAAGCATCATAACTTCTCTCAGCTGGTGGCTTTTAAAGTTAGTTTTGAATTGCGGCTGGCGATTGTTCATGTGGCTAAAACAGCCAGCACGAGGTCACAAGATATGGTTCAAGTAAACATTAGCTCGGGGGGCATACCTCTCAGAATGTTTGTGACGGTTTGATTTTATCCAGGTTCTCTCACGCTATTCTAGTACTTTGACCTCCCGACACAAACCTTCTCAAAGACACTCACTACGTGTTTTCACGATTTTGTATTGGCCCACGGGCTATTCTTTTAGGGGTTAAATATTACGGACGAAAAAGATAAGACAGTTGACAGAAGATGGAAGAAATACTTTGGCATTGGCAAAAAGATGTAGAAGTTATGATCGTAGAGACTAACTTATTATGAACTTTTCCTTTCCTAGTGTTGGCTTGCCGACAGAGACGGGACATCTTTCAATATTTTGAAATATTTGGAAGTAGGGCTGTAAAACAGAGGATAGACAAACCAAAGGAACACCATTTTTAGCATTGTAGTTGTAATTGTTTCACGCCTCCAGTGACACAAATTGCGTCATTTAGAAGGCGGGCTGTTTTGATCTCATCTGTTAGTCAGGGCCAATCCTTGTTGAGAAGGAGACAATACCCCGCAGCCAGGTGGAGTTACTTGATATAAATTATCTACTCTTTACCAAGCCATAGCAACCAACTGTTTTAAAATAAAAAACAAAACAAAAACGAAAGTAGGAGTTTTTACGCCTTGTAGATACAATTTAGGTTACTTAGGAGGAGGGCTTCCGACCCTGCCTGCCGGTCGGAGTCAACCCGGCCTGAGACGGATACAACATCCCATCAGAAAATCAGAAATACCGGGATACTTGATAAAACTTCACGCCACACGGGAATCGAACTAGCGTCTCCTGAGTGCGACAGCCAATCTCCTAAATGCTACACCACAGACGCCGGTAGCTGTTCATAGATACCTGGCATCTGATACAAATGATATTAACGACCAACGCTTAAAATACTCACCATTTTAGCTTGTGCAATATTCAAGTCGAAACTACTGCAAAATCCTCGTATACTTTCCTCCCTGTGGACAAAAAATAGAAGATTAATGGGGGGAAAACTCAAACCATTTCATACAGTTTTTAAAAAAGTCACTACCGATTTCATTTGCTACTTCAGCAATGAATGTGTTATTGTGCGCTCTAATGCGTTATGGTCCATAACTATCTTTTCATTGTTTATTCAAGTAAAGAATGATATTAATATGCTGATTCTTTAAAAAAAAAAAAGAGTGGTCTTTTGAATTGCGTGGCGCCACCATTTTTTTTTCGATAAACGGCATTCTCGCTAATGTCGCAAACTCCCCGCGATGAGTAAAGGATTTTTTTCATCGACATTTCTTTTCAATTTGTCGCTACTTTCCTTTTGCAACTTGTTAGGGACAAATTATACAGTCTAATTCTCTGCCGTCTTAAAGACGGGAAAAAATCATCCATAAACGTCAAGTTAAAAGTCCAACTCTTCATCTTTAGTTATACTGGTCTGAACATAAATATACTGTATTAATCACTTCACTGCCGGACCAGAGAACTGAGTAGTGGAGCATGTCTACGAGAAAAGGCGCATTCCTGTTTTTCATGAATCCCAGTTTATTAGACATACTAATTCATTGAAGGCTACCTTTTTGTTTGATTGAGTGGTTTGGTCACGTTGTTGTTCACTCTCAGCCATCAACACTATCGACCCTACAATGTAAGAGACAGTGAGCTCATCTCGCGGTGACCTTTGTGTTTACAAAACACTGCCCTCCCCTTCACACTCTCACAATCTTAGTTTATTTTTCTCTCAGCCACTCGAACTTGGTGGATTGGATGAAGGAAATCTAATTACCTACTTTTAGAGATAAAAAAACCCCCATCTAGATATGTAGAAATAAGACTAGAAAGTGAACAGATGACAAGATGCTTACCTATTATTGTTAAGATTGCCTTCTATCAACAAGCACCTGTGTTGTGTCGCAAAGTACAGTCATTTGGAATTAGGCTCGTGGGATTTGGCACGGCGTATGCAAATGAACAAAATCCGTAACATTAACAAATTTGCTCTTTTTCAATTATTTTTGGGGGGTTACAAAACCCATCTGATGAAAGGCAACTAAGCTTCTCTTATGTCACCAGAAAGGCAAACGCGAACAGCATTTTTGTCCTCCCAAAAGAGCATTCGAATCCAAATAGAAATGCAAATATTTAAAATACATATCAAGTTCACGCGTACCGGTTTAAGTATAAACGAGTCCATTAAATACCCATCCCACCTCTTGGACTACTTTGCATTAAATCGCTTGTCATTTTCCTTGACTAGTCTGCCCTTTCGCTGTAATATTATAGTGACAGACCACAGGATGCGTATATTTGGGAGTGGCTTTATATTTGTCATGTTCACGGGAAGATTTTTTTTCTGTATTTTTGTGAATAATTGTTGGCAATTCGGAGATAGCAAAACAAGATTATACGAAGTCATGATATGTCCATGTCAATATTGCCCTTACCAGATTTACTCGTAAATGAACGCAGGGCACCACCAAGCAACTCTAGTCCAACAACCCTTATAATTCTGCAGTTAAAAGAAAACAAATGAATTTGCAGGTTTAGGATGTTGTGAGTTCCGATGGTCTTCTTTGCCTTCGTGTTACCCGTTATGTCTAATTTCTCACACATTAATACAATTCCAGTGTCGGATTTCTATGTCTTAAACTCACTATAGTGACACCATTCATAACAAATTATGCGATACGTATGCCTTTAACTAAGTTATAACACTTTTCAATGCAGACACAGGCGTACGTATTGTACAGTATGTAAACCTCTCAGTGTAGACGCTTTAATTTATGTAGTAATATTCAGATCTCTGTATGATGTACAAGCACTGTATCTAAGGCACTAAATCCAATAATTTAGAAGAGTGAATTCAGCAAGCATGCCTATTAGATAAATAATTATAATCCTCTAATATCACTCCGTCGTAACCTTCTCAGCTTCTGCATAAGACGTCAAAGCAAACTTAACTGTTTCTTGTACCGGTGAGCTTAATTTAGTGTTTCTAATTTGATTTAAAAAAATCGTAGTTCGATACCTTGTTATACAGGCATTTGGATAGGGGGTGATTGGAGAATTTGACAAATAATATTATTAATGCCAGGTGTGCAGAATTTCAATTTTCTTCTCTTTTTATTTCACAGAAGGTTTCTATACAGATTATCATACATGTGATGCACAGGGCATATCTATTATCTTACAAACAGGCTTTCACACTATTTCGCAATCCCTAGTCCGTTTCCGCAAAGTCATCCCCACATTCCGTTATCAGGTTTTCCCCATGAGCTTGTTTAATACTCAGTATTAGTCTAGACTGTTTAGTTTATGAAACTGTCAGATCAGCCGATTTTTCTGCAGTACATCAAATAATTTGGTGGAAGCCAATTCTATTTTTAGCCAATTGACAATAGCCTGCAGTTGAGCTAAACTGAATTACTGAAGCTCCCACTATGAATACTTTCAGATTCAGGACCACCCCTCACAAGCCACTCTCTTTCTCTAACCGCCCCCCCCCCCCCACACACACACACAACGATTTCCTTTTTAACTTGTTCCCATTCTCCCATTCGTGCTTCCATGCGTATGTGTGTGTGTGTGTGTGTGTGTGTGTGTGTGTGTGTGTGTGTGTGTGTGTGTGTGTTTCTCTCTGTTTGTGTAGGAGTGTGTGTGTGTGTGTGAGTGTGTGAACGTAAGTGAGACTGCATGTGCGTGTGTGAGTGCGTGAACGTATGAAAATGCATGTGCGTGTGTATGTGAACGTATATATGGGAATACATGTGCGTGTGTGCACGTGTATATAAGCGAGAGTGTATGTGCGTGTGTTTGTGTGTGTGTGTGTGTGTGTGTGTGTGTGTGTTTGTGTGTGTGTGTGTGTGTGTGTGTGTGTGTGTTTGCGCGTATCCAAGTGAGTGTATGTGTGATCGTGTTTGCCCGTGTTTGGGAATCTGTGTATACGTGTAACTATGAGTGAGTGTGTGCGCACGCACGCACGCGCCCGCATTTGTGCGCATGATTCTATACACACTCTACGCGCATTTCAACACCTACCAGCGAGAGGTGCCACAGGTGAGAACCAGGTATGTGGTGCTGTTGTCGCGGCAGATGGTGGAGAGGAGGACCGATGACACCTCCATTGTCACAGACGTCAGTGTGTCCTCGCATGGGCCTGATGGAGTCTGAAGGAAATGCAAAGAAGGTCAGCAAAGATGCGACTGACTAACGCTTGGTTAAAGTTCATAATAAAAATTGTTTTTCCCCACCGCATATAATATTTAAAAAAAATTTATTTCATAATTGGAAGTCAAATTCTTTGTGACATTTATGACGACACTGTTTTTCAATCTGTTCTTTTTGGAACTATCTTAACAATACGTCATTGTTAATTGTAGAGACAAATCTCTCCGTTTATCAGACATGTCTATTCAAACAATATTGATGAAATACCATACTTGGGGAAATGTACTTTTACATTTTTGTTGTTGTCTTTTTTTTTCTTCCACAAAAATTTGCCAAGGCTGGTTTTTAAAGTTCGATCTCCAGTAATCGTATCTCAGGCAACCGTCATCGTATAAGTAACATGAACGCGTCATATTATGCAGAATTTATTTAGCTTTACATTGGCGTACTGCATGAGTGGGTAGTGCGTGAATTTGACACGATATTCGGGTGTATACATTTTCCAAGTTTCTTTTTGAATGTGTACGTGCTCTCTTGAGTAGAACGAATTCATGAAATGTGAATCGTCTCACTAAGAAGACAGTGCGCATCAAACTTCGTCTTGCGGAAGTAGCCACAGGTAGAGAGGCTTGCAAAACTTCTGAAAAGGTGTCACGTTGCCCTTGCGAATTGCCACGAGCGTGCGTGTGTGTCTCGCCAAACAAGAAGCTGGCTTCAAACGGAACAGCCTCATTAGAAAGGGAAACTGGCAAATGTCTTCTTTGTTTGCTGTTTATTGGCCAAAACCTCCGAGTCCTATAATGGCTACTATTGTCCTGAGTAGAGGAAGACCCCGACTCTGTCGTGCGTGTTTGACTTGGCGTGAGGACAATTCGAATTTTCCTGGGTTTCTCCCGAGGCCCCGAAAAGAATGTTTGGTGACCCTCAAAGCCTGGGCGTGTTTGATAAAGCAGACATACTTGATGCTCACAGATAATATGACGTCCGAAGATTTAGAAGTGTGCTGGGATTGTTCGTTATTCCAGAACCGATTTTGATTATTCGCAGATATGACGTCAAAAGTTTAGAGGGGTGTTGGGATAGCTCGTTATTCCAGAACCCATTTTGATTGGTGAATGAATTCTCAACTCTCACGTAGATAGATAGATAGAGAGATAGATAGATAGATAGATAGATAGATAGATAGATAGATAGATAGATAGATAGATAGATAGATAGATAGATAGATAGATAGATAGATAGATAGATAAGAAGTAAAACTTACCAGTGGAATCAGCAAATCGTCTACAGAGAAAAAAATAGAGAATGACACAGAGTCGGAGAGAGACACACACACACACACACACAGAGAGAGAGAGAGAGAGAGAGAGAGAGAGAGAGAGAGAGAGAGAGAGAGAGAGAGAGAGAGAGAGAGAGAAAGAGACAGAGAGACAGAGAGACAGAAAGACAGAGAGACAGAGAGAGACAGAGACAGAGACACAGAGAGAGACAGACAGACAGAGACAGACAAGAAGACAGACAGAGAGAGAGAGATAGATAAATAGAGAGAGAGAGAGAGTGTGTGTGTGTGTGTGTGTGTGTGTATGTGTGTGTGTGTGTGTGTGTGTGTGTGTGTGTGTGTGCATGTGTATATGTGTGTATGTGTGTGTATGTATGTATGTGTGTGTGAGAGTGTATGTGTGTGATAGAGATAGAAATAGAAAGAGAAAGAGAGAGGTAGTGTGTGTGTGTGTGTGTGTGTGTGTGTGTGTGTGTGTGTGTGTGTGTGTGTGAGAGAGACAGAGAGAGAGAGAGAAAGAGAGCGATAGTTTGTGTGTGTGTGTGTGTGTATGTGTGTGTGTGTGTGTGTGTGTGTGTGTGTGTGTGTTTGTGAGTAAGTATGTGGGTGTGTGAGAGTGTATGTGTGTGATAGAGACAGAAAGAGAGATAGAAAGAGAGAGAAAGTAAGAGAAAGAGAAAGAGAGAGAGAGAGAGAGAGAGAGAGAGAGAGAGAGAGAGAGAGAGAGAGAGAGAAAGAGGGGGGGGGGGCGTACATTTAGACAACGTTCTGATATAGAAGTCTTAAGTGGCGTCGGTGGCCTAAATACTAAACTACTGGACTCCTAATAATCGTGAGATTGCGGGTTCGGGGATTCGAGCCTCAGATCGGTCCGACATTGTGTCCTTGGGAAAGGCAATTTACACGAATTCCACCTTTCAGAGATGAACACGCCTCTTAAATGACCTAACAGTGTTGATAGTGCGTTAAACCCATACCATTTCAACATTTTTGAAAGCTTTTTTCACAACAAGAATTTCAAGTTCAAGACCAGACTTCTCTCATGTCAAGCAAACAACAGGGAAACAATACCATAAGGACTGAGTGTCCCCGCATTGTAACCTTGTTTTTGACCTTGCTGAACAAGCTGATTAATGGCCACAGGCCGATCATTGTGGGGCTAGCTTGCGTGGAGAGTCCACAGGAATAAAAAATGAATATATGTACTCGAGCAAAACCAAGGTGAAGAGAGGAAATCGCCATTTGATCCGCTCCAATATATATTTGCTTTGAGAGCAAACGATGAACTCCATGGACAAGGTGTAATTGTTTCTTTTTTAAATGTAGGCGTTTTCACACCCCCATCGACACAACGTAGTTAGAAGGCGGGATTCGAACTTGCCTCTCAAGGCCAACCTGGGTTGAGAGGGACACAGCATCCCAGCAGAAAGACCGAGATACTCGATAAATATCTCCCCACACGAGAATCGAACTCGTGTCACCTGCTTGCGATGGCAAAATGCCAAACCGCTACACCTCAGACACTGGAAGGTGCAATGGTGTCAACGATGAAGCTCATCAACACCTTCATTGAAACTGTTTTTAAAAAAGGAGCTTGGCGTACTGAATTTTCTATTGAAAGTCTTTGCTCTGATAAGTGTAATCCAGTGAATTTGCTAAATCTGCTGGTTGACTTTCAAGGTGTAAGTGCCTGCAAGTGACTCTATTGCTGACAAGTTCGATTTCTTTACAGGAAAATGCTTTCTTTTCAAGCCTAGATTTTGAGACTACAATTCATGAAGCTTTAGAAGCACTTTTTACGGATTTAGATCAAAGCTTGCGATTTTCATCTCAACCAGAGCTTGCTGAGAGACATCGAAACACGACAGCTAAAGACAAAAGACAAGGAGGATGTGCCTGGGACTGGCAGTTAAAGCTTTTAAATGTTTTTCCGCAGAATATTTCTCCACATCCACTTAATATTGAAGTTTCTTTTTTGTTTTTGAGGAGGAGCATAAACATCAAATCACAATAAGTTATACACAAAGAAATAGACAAATCTCATGAACTTAGAGAGAAACACTGGTACTTCCACAAAGACATTAAAGTAGTTTTTGCTTACACTGAGTATCTCGTAACCAGATGTCGTCTATAAACAGATCGAAGCCCAGCAATCACATAGGACATCGGGTCAATATTCTAGACGTAAAGCTACAAGCTACTTTTTCAAATGATGTGCATAGAGAAGCGCCCAACATGTCTCCACCGATACTAGCAAACAAACAATGCTGTGTTGGACTATGGGCCGGAGAAAAGCACTATAGATTAAAAATAATATTTCCTCAATTAGGATACCTCTTCGTCATTGAATGCAATATCTCCTCCCTCAGCTATAATCCGCAGCAACACAATCGATTGAATTCAAATAATCTTTTTCTGCAGTTGGCGAAGACTAATTGAAAGTGCATAGTTTCTACAAGGACTGTTGAACATTTATAGTGATTTACGCTCTCTGTGGACACATTTTACAGTTATCAGAGGACGGCTGTATTAGTCTCTACAGTCTGTGGCTGCGCTTAGCAACAATTCAACAGTTGTAATCAATAATCGATGGCTATCACAACAATCGCTAAAAGCTAATAGTTCACAAATCGATATTTTAAATATGTACTGGACATGAAGAAGAAGATCACACACAGTGGGTTTACCATACGACGAGTGAAAGTTTGCAGTATTGAAACTTGTATCTTTTCTTTAACTAAAATGAAGTTGGTTCAGGTCTACTTCAGCCCTCATGTAGGAGGTAGCATAAACCTGTCTTTCGTACATGAAATCATGACTTACCCCCGCCCGACTTTCAACACACACACACACACACACACACACACACACACACACACACACACACACAAAGACAAACACATACAAACACACACATTTATGCAAAAAACGCACACACACACACACACATACATACGCACACATACACACACATAGGCACACACTTACACACACACACACACACACACACACACACATCCAAAAATAGTCTCTATGTCTGTTTTATCTGTATATCTGTCTGTTTATCCCACTGTCTGCTTGTCTGTCTGTAAGTCTGTTTATGCGCCAGTATCTCTCTCTCTCTATCTGTGTGTCCATCTCTCTCTCTCTATCTGTGTGTGTCTCTCTCTCTATCTCTATCTCCC
>NW_004797342.1:1316709-1321886 GCF_000002075.1 Aplysia californica
CTCTCTCTCTCTCTCTCTCTCTCTCTCTTCCTTTCTCTCTCCCAAAATAAACAACCACGGGTCACTCACCTGTGCAAACACCGAGAGCAGGAACACCCAGGGTAGGAACAGACCTAGACTTTTCACCATTTTGAGGCGTGGTCGTGTACTTTTGGACAACTCCAACACTCTAAGTGAGCCTATCTCACTGTCATAATCCACACAGACGCCTTGTCATGTCTTCAAGAGCCACTATCTCATTCCGCTGTTTTCCAAGAAAGAAAGAAAAACACAAACATAAACATCTCGAAGTAGAGTTGAATTTTTCGTTCCAAACAACACAGTGAAATTTTAGAAATTTAGAACCAAGGGTAAAGAAAAAAATAAAGGTATGAAAGTCCAGTTATGTTAAGTGTAAGTTAAACGCAGGCTCAAATGAATTGGACGACCTAAAGAGTTCTGATCCAACGAAGTCTCTTATTGAATAGGGAAGGGTGCCTTCCCTTTCCAAGACGAATTATGTATAGAAATTTGGCAGCTAGGAGTAGAGCACTTATTGTCTCAGTGCCATTTCCATAAATTAAATAATCAGCAACACGTAGAGTTTACAATGTTGTTATCGCGGGTCTTAAACATAAACTCTAGACGTGTAATACGCTTTAAACCATAGACGTATCAACCATATTTTATTGATATTGATAGTTTTAAAAAAATTGACCAGTATTCATGTTGAACTGCGTACAAGTCTCCAGTGGGACATGAATGACACACCATAGAGGGGTCAATAATTCGTGGCGCAACTGATCCTCCTAATATATCTCTTTAACAGGTGAATCAATTTCACCCATACATTGGACAGCAGTTTGTATAAATTTTTCTAAACCTAATCATATTTTCCCATGACAACTGAGGCTAGTTAAAAAAAATTGTCTCTATAAATTAGCATAAAATACTATTAACCTCAGTCATGCGGAAAATGGGATTGTTCACAGCACTTCCCGCTTTTCACATACATGTTGCATGTGCATATTATGGCCGACGTCACAGCTCACCAATGACACCTTTTAGTAGCAAAACTTGCTACAAGAAATTAATTAGGGAGCACTTTTTTTGTAATATGTGCTCAAAAAATGTGCGTTTAATAAGCAAACGCGGATTTACTTTTAAAAGCTATATTGTCTCAGCTGTAAACCTTTGAAAATCTGTAGTAACCACCTACTCGGATTTTTAAGTAGTAGTTATTAGGGAATTTTCTAGAATACAGTCAACAGGTGTTTACAAAAACATTGATCTGTTACGACAAACTGATGCAAGTCATTGTGCAAAAGCTGGAGACTTTGTGTTTGATAGTTGAGGAAATATTTGACAATAAGTTGCCCCTCGAATGTTTGACCGCACTATAAACGTTTCAGGCACTGCAAAAGAGATCTTGTGCGATATCAGTAGGCCTTTGGTATCTGTTTCAGATCTATCAATAACTATTGATCATGAAATAACAGTCTGATCAAAGAGAACTGCTACTGGCAGGAAAACGAAACAAAAAGTGACAGAACGTACAGAGAGAAAATATGTGAGTAGAGTTCAAAGTTCCTGGTGCAAAATTGCTTTTAAAAATGTCATAACTATCACGTCTTCTAAAACAACGGTATTAAAAAAAGAGATATTTAAACGTGTACAAAACTCAATCGAAGATCACAAGTGAATGTATATTAGGATGTCTGAAGAGATGATAGATAGATAGATAGATAGATAGATAGATAGATAGATAGATAGATAGATAGATAGATAGATAGATAGATAGATAGATAGATAGATATATTGATAGAGAGATAGCAAGATAGATAGAAAGATAGACAGACAGATAGATAAGTATATATATATGTGAATAAATCATTTATCGAAAGAGACAATGAGAGAGAGGGAGAGAGAGGGGGAGAGAGAGAGGAAGGAGAGAGAGAGAGAGAAAGAGAGAGAGAGAGAGAGAGAGAGAGAGAGAGAGAGAGAGAGAGAGAGAGAGAGAGAGAGAGAGAGAGAGAGAGAGATATGAGGGGGGGGGGGGTGTTAAGAGCAATACTAGGGTTCCGTTTTTCAGGATTTGGATTTGCTTAATTAAGAATTTTTACGGTGATTAAATTTGACGAGAGGATATTTTGTAATTATTTTTAGGCCTTTCTTTTGAAAGTAATATTCATAATTAAAAGGCAAATGGTATTTTTTTAAATTTGAGAGCATTCATCCAGACCACTCTTAAGGGCTTGTTTAGCCCAAAATGGTGACAAACGTTCGTAAAGAGTAAACTCAGCAGCCACAACAAAAATTGTTTGACTTTTTGCTGTAATGTTGTGATACAAGTCACTGAGATGTTCAAAATCAACATAGTCAACTTAAATAACCCGTTAAAGAATAACCGGCAAGGGACAGAAACATCATTTGGATCCCTCATCGCGACAGTTGTGGGGTAGGAAGAGAAACTTTCCCATCAATTTAGAGCGGTACTTTAAATTCAGGGATGAAGGAAGGATATTAGGCTGGTGTCAGTGGAGTAGCATTTAGGTGCTTCGCCGTCGAGTGCAGAAGATTCAAATTCGATTCTCTTGTGGAGATAGAGAGATATTTGTCGAGTATCTCTGCTTGAATGTTGTTACCCTCTCAGCCCAGGTTGGCCCTGACAGACAGGGTGGAAACCTGCCTCCTGAATGATGTAAATTGTGTTGAGAGAGGTGTAAAAATGCAGACACACTAAAAAAAAAAAGGAATAAAAGAAATGATGATACTCGAAAGTATAAATATCCTATACATAATAAGCATTTTATTTCAGGGGTACTGGCAAAACAGGAACAGGGAGGAGGAGGAAAAGTGTGTGTGTGTGTGTGTGTGTGTGTGTGTGTGTGTGTGTGTGTGTATGTATGTGTGTGTGTGTGTGTGGGGGCCCGTACTCAATTTACACAACCGTCCTCCCTCTACCCCCCCCCCCCCCCCCCCATCCACATTCTTCTGAACCCTGCCTTCGTCACTATTAGGACCCCTGTTTGTTTGATCTTCTGTGATACCCTGGAATACACGTAATTAATTTTAGCTCACGTGCTTAGCTTACGCCTATTGACAGAACAATCCCGCAAACAGCGAAAGTAAACGTAGCTCTAAGAATGATGGAGAGGTTTTCAACAATTAAATTGATCACGCAAAGAATGTGAATGTGGTGCATTGTGTAAATACAATATGCCCCCAAAAGAGCGCTTTTGCGCGGGTAAACTTGAAAAGTTCGAAAGTCATGTTGCGATATTGACAAAGTTCATCCATGTGGAATTTGGACGTCAGTTCATGTTGTCACACCTTACCTTTTTCAGGATCACACTTTTTTTTACTAGAATTCTTTTCACGACGTTAAAAAGAAAGTACTGTTTTCGCCAACGTACGAGACTACACGTTCACAAGAGATTCACAATAAATCCACTATGACTTATAAACGAAGTTGATTGAAACCCAGGCCACGAACTATGATGAACGAATTTTAAAACACGCTCAGAGACAACATTACATATTACATAAACGATGTCATAAAATTCTTGTTTGATAAGAGATTTTGCTTTCTAATTTTCTTCTCAGTAGAAACAGATCATAACTACCAAATTCGTTGTGGCAGGCGGGTGAATGTAACTTAAACCGTAAGCAACGAGGGAGTTTAGCATTCAGAAATTTTTTACTAATGCTGCTTTAAACGAGGGCCAAGGTTCATAGGGTGACTGCCATTCTCCACGCAATGACTTCCGAATGGAATATCAATTTCATGGCGTTTTCTTTTATAATGTTTCTATCTTCTTATTTTTGTGTTTTCTTTCGTAATATTTCTTTGGCTCCGAAAAGAGTAAATTGGGGGGAGGGGGGAGGGTCAAAATATCGGCTAGAAATAGAAGAGGAAAGGGGGTAAGAGAGATTTTCTGAGGCTTTGGAAACCTCACCCAAAGGGGCGTTCACCCGATACACCTGCATTGAGGCACCCTAGCAAACCCATTAACGTAAGCTATAAAAAGAATCCTTTTCTGCCCTGTTGTGGAACCGTACTTTCGTGGCCTTCGGCGTGATTAAAAACTCATTTTTTTTCTGACTGTCGATGTATGTCATACAACCTGTCCTTGATATGAATAAAAGGGCTTTCTTTGCTAATAAAAAGCAAGTGGAAAGAGTTTTGATTTCAATTCTTCATATGTATTTGGTGCGTTTCGGTTTGCTTGGGTCGTTGACGCTGTAATGTTGTCAACAAGCAAAGAAACAGAACAACGAAATATCTTCGAGCTTTATGTTAGTCTTTGTTTGTGATGTTACTGATTTTGATGTTGCTGATGTTGTTGTTGTTGTTGTTTTCGTTGTTACTGTTGTTGTGGTTGTTGATATTATTATTATTATTTTTGTTATTGTTGTTGTTATAAATGATGTTGTTTATGTTGTTTTATTTCTGTTGTATATTTTAAAAAATACTGTTGTTAGTTTTCAAAAGACCTACCTGTTTATAGAGTATGTAAAACTCAAACAGAAACAAAACTATTCAGTTCATTGTCTCAGGAACGGATCGAGGTTTCGCTATAGAGCTTTTCATGTTGTGATAGTAAAATATAATAGAAACGGCACATCATTATCAAGAGCACCACGTGTTTTGCTTGCTATGAAGGGCACTCTTGGAGCTTGATGACTAATAGGCAAAGTGACATACGGTCTGCATTATACTGACTACGAGTACTCTATAATGCCGAGGGAAATCAATATTCTATATACAAATAATTCATTATTAATATCAAACCAAGCCCGCAAGCTACGCATATCAACAGGTGAAAGTGGATCCTCTATATGTTCAAAATGTGGCAAACCTTTCTCTGTCAGAATTAGTCTCATCCTCCACGGCAGGAGCCACAAGTCATCGTGACCTTTAATTCTTCGAATTCTTATATTTCCCTTGAGAAATAATCTCCTCTATGGATGTACTGATCATCTTCACACATTGACGGACTAAACATTATTTCTAATATCAATACTAACCCAGATGGTAGGAGATAGCTCCTATGTGATTTCCTTAAGAGCTGAGCATCTGTACTGAAAACTTCATATAGCACCCACACATCTTTCCACACGAACCCTAGGCCTACATTGAAAACAGACACACACACACATACACACACACACACACACACACACACACACACACA
>NW_004797342.1:1321986-1324486 GCF_000002075.1 Aplysia californica
CACACACACACACACACATACAAACACACACACACACACACACACTCACACACACACTCACACACACACACACTCACACAAACACTTACACACATACATACACACAATTTACGTAAACCACTGGAGAAAATAGTTGCTCTCCTCATCTCTATTAAAATTCATTTCAGTTGACAAAATATCACAAGCAACTCACAAAAACTCCATACAGCGTTCTAGTTATATAACTTATGTGCTACACTCTGCTCAATTTCTGACCGACAACAGACACATGAGCTAATTTCTGTCTTAACCCCTTCACTGCAAGGCACGAGGCTAAAGTAATGAAGGAAGTCTAGGAGTAAAAGCGCGTTCCATTGTTTAACGAATCTCAGATTATATTAATGTAAGAATTAAAATTTGTTGTACCTTTTGGGTTGATTTGAGAATTTCGGTAACATTGGTTTTTCGCTCTCAAAGCGACAGTCAAATAATCACCAACACATCGATTCCACAGCGTAAATGACAGCGAGGTGATCTCGCGGAGACGACCTTTGAGCGAAAATAGCCAATTGCAATTAAGGGGGGGGGGCTACACCCCCAAAATCGAAATTCGGCTCAAAATCATGGAATTTGAGTTGTAGGCATTGTATAGCTTCCTCAGCCTCTCCTACAACTATTTCATGGCATAAAAAACCCCAAAAATCGTATTTTGTCCCATACCGGGCATGTTTGTAATCGCCATTTCCTCATAAAGTCAGTATTTTATTTTTCTTTATCGGCCGTTTTCTCAAAATGCGACTTTTCTCTATAATTTTTTGAATAACTCCACCATTTTTCATCCAATCTTCATGACATTTTCACAGAATGAAGACAAGAGGAAATACTAAAAAGTTGTCTGTTGAACTTTTGATATATGGAATAGATTTTTGTTGGTGGTGTCTGGAGTGTGGATTTTCACTGATTTTTCGCAAACTTGAATGCTACCTCAGGAAAAAATTCATTAACAATTTACTAATTCGATTAGGAAAAAACAACAGACAAATTTTTAGATCTAATGTTTGTGAACACGCATGCAAAAAAAGCAATCAATTTCCATGAGCGATAAGTGCGGTATTCATTACGTAAGACATGTCAATAAAATCCAATATGGCGGCGTATCCATGGAAACGAAACTTTTTTCTCAAATTTGATTGCGGATTTTAAGACTCCTTACTGTGCTTGTTATATGTGTGAAATTTGGTAAAATTCGGTCCAGTAATACGCGAGATAGCCTCCAAGTGTAGCCCCCCCCCCCCCCCCTTAACTGATCTATTGTGATTAGGCATGGAGTATTCAAAATAACACAACATTCATAAAAGGAACAAACCTTGTTTTAATAAAGAGAACGTAACTCTGTTGGGATAAACGTCGAGATTCATGTTATGCAGGAATTCGCTTCTACTCATAGTTCAGTCACACAGCTCGAGACAGTCTCGGACCAGGCACTAAAAGGGTTAATGATATCAGACTGGCGTCTTCGACTTGAGTCTTCACTTCAAACTATCTATGGGTGACGTCACATCATGAAAGAGGTGTGGCAAAATAGTCGAAAAATCCGGTAAGTAGGTCAGTGACTTCAAAGGGTTCACCGTTTCACCAAAAATAGTTTCGAACCCCTTTCACAATCAATGGTTCCAAATTGTTTCACATACTTGTCCTAGCTCACTTTTGGTTCGAGCTGTTTTTGTGTCAACTAAAACTGTAAAATCCAAGGGAGGTCACTAACGTTCCTCACAGATGTACTGGTTTATTAATGAATGTCTTTTTCTGGAACGGGGTATTAGAAGCTGATGGAAAATAAACCTCTTTGTGTGTCTTACGAATAAATCGAATTCAAAGCGACATTTAGTTAGCCTAGAAAACAGTATGTTATTTCAGAATGCAGTTTATGTCGAGTCTAAATTCGGAGGTATACTTCTTCTAAAGACATGACGTTTTGTCGAATAGTTTCTTCTTAATATCGTTTTTCAAAGCAAATCCGTGGCGACATATGTGCTTTAAAGATTCGTCTTTTTCCTTTACACGTCATTGGCATGAGCTTAGTTACCATATTTTGAGAGCTACACTAAGTATTTCTGTATTTCTGCTGGAATGGAACATCCCACATCGCCATTTTGCACCTGGCGATGAGAGCCGAATCAGCCTGGCTCCGAAAATGTCGAAAATTTACTGAGAAAAAGAAAAGCAAACTAAATTGTAATCTGGTTTAAGCCGGTTGTTTCTGAAGATTGGCATTAAATTAAGCTTATTTGGAAATAGGTACTAATCTAAATCTACGACAGGTTAGTAGGATGGCTCCTGGCACCACCACCCCCTTTCCACATACACACAAACAAACAAACACACATACACCCCCCCACACACACGCACCTCAAATAACCACATGATTATGAAAAGGACAAAACATACAATAAGTCATTGAAAAGACATTAGACATTGTACAAGTACGAGAAAATATGGTAGTAACGAAAGGGCTCAGCAG
>NW_004797342.1:1329486-1334486 GCF_000002075.1 Aplysia californica
GCCCGTGACTTAAGAAGAGCATTCATTCTTGTTGAATTACAAGTACATTGTACTAATATTGAAAATAACATTAGTTGACTTAAGACTAAAAAGTCACAATTCTTATTGTTCGAACCGTTGGGCCTAGTTGGCAAACTGTATTATATAATTGTGTATATCCCGAAGGGGAAACACTGCAGATTTAAGTGAGTGCATCTTTCGAATCAAACATCCCTGTGAGAGGATGAAAAGCTCCAGGAATTTTGCAAACCAACCATTATGCCCAGACCAGTAGTTAGACCTTATCAAGTCAAAGAAAGTCTAAAGAGCATATGCAGTTTTCTTAATCACATTCTAGGACAATAATTTGTTGATGCAAATGAGGGCCTACACACTCCATCGATGTACACATATCAGGTTTTCATCCTCTGCGATTCATGACAACCTGTCTGGAAAGTCGTTTAAAACTTAAAGCCTTCCGTGGGCATTTGACACCTTGCACAAACTGTAACTCTGACAGAAAAGCTATGAACAGCAGGAGACACATTTGTATAGTGCACAAAGCAAGGATATTTTATTTATGGAGGTTTGAGCACTCACTTTTATGCCGCCAGTAATTGTTTACTTGTCCTTTGCCTGTTCAATGTTTGTTTTATAAAAAAAAAAAACATCAACCCCCCCCCCCCCCCCCCACCCAACGTTAAGTTTTGCAGTCATGCAGTCAAAGGATACTGTATTTCCTTTCTTTATATTGGTCGTGTTTTTTCCTATATGATATTTTTGGTTTTCTGTGCTACTATTAACAACATCCTCATTTAATGAGGTTGTTATCAGATAAAAATAATATCCTTTGAAGGATTACTCGAAAAATAGTCGAATATAATCTTAACCGTATTGTTAGAGATACTTCAAGTGATCACAAGTATAATATTGACGCCAAAGACGATGCTACGAGATTTAGATTTACGTCACACATCTGACGTAGAGTTCAACTCAAGTATCGCCCAAGAAGGAATCTCAAGACCTATCAAAAGACCCGCTGTGGTAAGTGAAAGGTCTGAAGAAAGAAAAATAAGTGGAATTAATTCTCAATGAACCCGGGCATTAAGAGGAGATGAAGTATAGTTTAAAACCACCTACAGATGATCTGAGTCAATAAAGACAGGCTCAGGGTTGTCATATGTGTGTGTGTGTGTGTGTGTGTGTGTGTGTGTGTGTGTGTGTGTGTGTGTGTGTGTGTGTTTGTGTGTGTGTGTGTGTGTGTGTGTGTTCTCTCTCTCTCTCTCTCTCTCTCTCTCTCTCTCTCTCTCTCTCTCTCTCTCTCTCTCTCTCTGCCTCACATTATGCGGCTTGAACAGGCACATATTATCTAGGTGGGAGGAAACGATATCTAATTATTTAGAAAAGTTGGTGAAAAACGTAGTCAGATGAAAGGAGAGGGGGTCACTGATTTTTATAAAAATACCCCCCCCCCAACCATATTATATTTTACGATGAATAAGAAGTCATATTATTTAAGTGTGCCCAGGAAATTTGTAGCGTTCGAGATAACGGATGAGGAGATGTTGAGTTGGTGAGACCATGCACAGGACCATATACATGATTCCGTTTGCTCAAGGTGTTCCAAGCCCTGCAACGTCAGGAGGAGACGGAGCTTGTCCTTCGAATATCATTTTTCTCATCGGTTCAGACGGTCGAGCGTGCTCGTTTTGTTTGAGTACACAAAGCAGGGGGTTCAAAGAGGAAAAAACAACCCCATACCTCTCTATTTAGCAGCATCTTTCTTTACATCTTTACTTTACGTTTATTGTCGGCCAACAGATTTAATCGATGTTAGTTTTTTTTGTTTCTTTTGTGTTGCAAATGAGGCAAAAATTCAAACACATATTACGTCTACTTTATTCCATATCTAGCTGTCATTTAAGCGCGAAAGCTTAAGAGCTTAAGAACTTCAGAGCTTAGAGAACGGCCAATGGTCATTGTAAGGAAACAACGCCATTTTCAACCGTGTACGTACGTATTTAAGAGTCGAGACCTCTGAATTTAACATCTGATAGGGCCGAGACAAATGGGTGGAAAGCCTTAAAAACTTCACAAAATAGCCCAAGTTCAAAATGACCCTCCGGGATTCGGACCAGGGCTATCCGCTCCGTTGTCCAGCATTCAAACAACTATTGAGCTAAAGGAGCACCCAAACAGAGGGAAAACAATAAGATGAATGTCAGTGAAATGACACAACGTACGGCATAAAAGCGAGAAAAGACGACACAAAACATGCACTTCCATACGTCAGCCTAATGCTTTGACTTCATACGCCTATCAGTAATTGACCACGTAAGACCAGCACGTAGTAAAAGTGTATTTTACGTGACCCACCTTCTGTTCGTATCGCAAACAAGACCTTTTGTATTTGCGCTGAAAATGCTATTGCACCACCGAATTGGGTCGAGTGTTTTGGAGAAAAATAAACTCTATAGATCTTGTTTTTTTTTTTTTTCATAAGACAAAAATAAGTGCTGCACTGCACTTTAAAAAGAAGTATAGAGTATTTGAACCGTAACGCATTGCACTAAACGTTTGTGCCAATTGATTCGCAAAGTTAGGTCATGGGGTCATAAAAGTATTTTGACATTACCATTATATTATATTGAAAAGGCAGTCAAAGAAAACTCCGCAGATAGATTTAACAAATATATATATATATATATATATATATATATATATGTATATATATATATACATATCTATCTATATCTATATAATACACACTCTGTCTCTCTCTCTCTCTCTCTCTCTCTCTCTCTCTCTCTCTCTCTCTCTCTCACACACACACACACGTTTATATATATATATATATATATATATATATATATATATATATAGATATATATATATATATATATATATATATATATATATATACATTAATTTGAAACCCTCCAATTTTGACATAAGTTAAACGTGTCGTCTAAAACATAAGTTAAACGTGTCATTATAGATGACATCTCAACGACCAACGAGTAGCCAACAGAGAGTGGAGACCCAGCATGAGGGCACTACGTCACGTAAATGTCGAATGAAGTGCCGAAGCTTACTCTAACCAAGATGTGTCTGTTTACCTGTTAACGATCACTGATCTAACTCCTATTATTCCGCTAATCCCATCCCCCCGAAAGTTAAATTCTCACATCTCTCTGTCAGGCGCGCTCTCACATTTATTCACACACACACGCGCGAACACAAAAACACGCACACACACACACACACACACACACACACACACACACACACACACACACACACACACACACACACACACACACACACATGCACACACATATTATCTCTCTTTCTTACTCTCCCTGTATCATTATCTCTCTCTCTCCCCCCCCCCCTCCATCTCTCCTAATATCTCTTTCTTTCTATCTATCTTACCTCCCGCTCTTTTTTCCGTTTCTCTATCTCCAACTATTGCTCTGATTATAGGTATGTAATTCAAATAATTGAATCATGCTTTTATCTTAAATACACTCACCTAATTTTGAAATTGAAAAAACTGAATTAAGGCTTCAGTGAGATCACTTCGAAAATTTCTCAAGCTGTAAGGATATCCACAGTCTTTTTGGCGGCATCCATACGGAGCCAAAATCCCGTTATAACCTTCAGAAAAAAAGCGTGGTAGGCCTAACCTCAGTCAGTTCGGCTGTCCAACTCACTCACACATCCCACAGGGCGCGCTCACACCTAAACGCGCTGTATGTCACTGTGCATCCGGTCTTATCTCGGAGCAACCGTCTTCAGTTTCCCAAAACGTGCTTCTTGAAAAACCGTGGTAGCGAGTCGTTTACATTTCAACCTCACCCTCCAAAATTTCGAGTGACAGGGGGCCTCCCAGAAGAGAAAAATATACCCAGCCCTTCGGAGCGCACGACCGGTGTGATGTTTGGCCTATTTGCCAATTCATCTTTGTATTTGCTCATACCCTAAAACGGTGTATACTCGGGAATGTTCGTGTTTTGACAGACATAAAACGTCATACCACATTCGGTTTCTCCACCTCCAACCCAAATCCTTTTCCTTCCACACTCAAATCCATCGCAATCATAGCAGTATGATGAAAAATAATAAATAAGGGGAAAAAAAGGAATGGGGGTGAGGTGGGGCTGGAAAAGGGGGGGGGGGAGGGTTACAGTTTCTTCGTTGACCATTTCAAGTTAATCTACTCGCGTTAACACCTTTCGGCTTAGTTACGACAATCATAGTTCTGCGGGATGGGCTTGATTAATTTCTGAAATGTGCTAGAAATTTTGGCAAAGGCTTATGCATTTTGTGTAAAAATGGGACTGAACTGAAATTAAAACGACATAAGCTAAATATTCGCGTACTGCATTATTTATTATTTGCGTTGTTAAGGCGTAAGCTAGGGGGATTTTTATTTTGGAGGGGGCGGTGTGCGGACAATTTCAGACATCTATTAAACCCACCTGAAAGTGGGAAAAAGGTTGCAGGTGCTGGTGTCGTGATGGCATGAGAATGTCTAGCGTCATAAAATTATGTGTGAAACGAAGGACCACGGCATAAAGTACATAATCTGCAGGTAAGAGGTGTGCCCAGATATACATCAGAGTACGCACATGCGTGGAGTTATATCTTGTACGTGGTCCTCGGGTGTCACGTACAGTTTTATTTCACTGTCTAAAGTGTGCGTGTGCCAAGCCATAATAATATGCTATCAACGCCACCCATATATCTACATATATGATATATAATATTTATTACACACACAGAAATAGATAGATAGATAGATAGATAGATAGATAGATAGATAGATAGATAGATAGATAGATAGATAGATAGATAGATAGACAGACAGATAGATAGATAGATAGATAGATAGATAGATAGATAGATAGATAGATAGATAGATAGACAGACAGATAGATAGATAGATAGATAGATAGATAGATAGATAGATAGATAGATAGATAGATAGATAGGTAGGTAGGTAGATAGATAGATAG
>NW_004797342.1:1339486-1348505 GCF_000002075.1 Aplysia californica
AACAGAAAGTTGAAGGCACGAGCAATCCTTGGCATGAGATAGCAGTTTTGTGACTCGTCTCCCGTAAGGGCACGGCCGACAATCTACCACATTAGTCCACTGTACCACATCACGAAATGACGACCCGCCGACGTACCCGCGTTTCTATACAAAAGACGTACGGCTAAACACAACTAAAACGCCATTCGCTTCGACGGCTGAAGAAGGCTACACGTGTGAGCTGAGACGTGGAAAGGTGGACTTACCGTGTCAACACTGGCGGAGAGAGTTCGCGCCTCTGTTTCAGAGAGGGTTGAAGTTTGGACTTTTTTCACATCGTTGTCCTCATTTGGTGGTCCTGTCTAGTGTGAGAAACTTGGGGTCAGCAAACAGTGAATCCTCTGAGGTTGTGAGATTGGAGTGTGCTTTAAGTGCCTATTGGTCTTGCACTGAGTATGCAGAACTTGTACTTTGAAGTACAAAAGCAGATTCACCTTGGGTATTACTTCAGTTCTTTCGAAAGGCAAACCAAAATACTGAATGTCAAATTTTCGCTTTGTCGGGGGAAGCAATTTAATGAGAATTGTTTGATGAATTTTCTGTACCATTTGCACCACCTTGCCTGATTTAACTTTGCTTGGATTTTGATACGACCAGGACCATATTATAGTAATGAAATAAATGCAGTGAGCTCTTAATTTAAGGGTCTCAAACTCGCGGCCCGCGGGCCAATCGTGACCCACGGGACAATATTCTGCGGCCCTTACATGACATCGAAATCTAGTGTTTGTGCTGCCACACCCTTTTCTCATACGTACCTAATTGCCAAGAAGCCTTTGCCCATGTTCTGAACTGCTGTTAATAACGATTGAGAATATTAAACAATTGTTCTTTAAAAGGATGTACTTGAAACGTGTTTTTTGTGGGAAATCTTGGGTGAGAACTCAAGTTGACTAGTAATGTATAGAAATCATCAGAAAGTCAAGATATTTACGATTGAAAGAGATAGGGGTCGACTGGTGTCAGAGGTTAAATTGGCGAGAAAATGACCACCAAAGTTTGGTGACTTCCAAAGCTTGAGTGTGCATGAAAACTGCAAATTTACTTGTTTGTGCCATTGATCAACGCTATCCCGTAAAATCAACTCGTAAAGAGTTTTAAATGGACAGAGAAAATGTTGATTGAGCCCTCCCCCCCCCCCCGAAAGAAGTAAAATGACAATTGGCCAGAAAAATGCAGATTTCCCTTATTACATTATTTTGACCAACGCCTGGTTTCACCACGCTTCCTCGCACATACAATTGAGGGGGTCAGAGAAATGACGGGTCTAAGCCATATTTTGCTAAAAATAGTGTTCTTAGTATGCCAGCTAGACTATACAGCATATCATTTGACTAAAATAATTAGATATCCGTAAATCAAATTACTGGCATTTAAAAAATCGCTTAACATCGGTAGTTTCTATCATGCATAAGACGAGCTGTTTTTCGCCTTTTTTTAACCAAAGGACCTCAAGGTGACCCAGACCTTTTTATTTATCCGACCCCTCCAAATTTTGCATTGTAAGAACGATACTATAATAAGTAATGAAAAGTGTGTGGGTTACTTATATAATTCACACAGTGTGTAACTACGTCAGGCATGGGTGACGTGGAGTATGCTTACGGATCTATCATCCATTAGGGGGGGGGGGTCTACCTTTGTACCGTAGGTAAGGGGGTAGATCTGTCTCAACTCTTACTTTGGAAATCGCTTGTTTCGTTGGAGATGATTTTTGTTTGACATATCGGAATTGAGGGCGGTTTGACTGTATGACACATTTGTACAAGTAACGTATACCTCAGTACTTTTGTTGATAATACACGATGAGGACTCCCACACTCGAAAAAGAAAGAGTTTATTTGTAAGAATATACGAGGGCGAACGTTCTACGAATTGAGAAGATTTGGATAGATAGATAGATAGATAGATAGATAGATAGATAGATAGATAGATAGATAGATGGATAGAGATAGATAGATAGATAGATGGATGGATAGATAGATAGATAGATAGATAGAGATAGATAGATAGATAGATAGATAGATGGATGGATAGATAAATAGATGGATAGATAGATAGATAGATAGATAGATAGATAGATAGATAGATAGATAGATGGATGGATGGATAGATGGATAGATAGATAGATAGATAGGTAGATAGATAGATAGATAGGTAGATAGATAGATATTCGTCTGTGGGAAAATCTTTGACTAATTACATGCTATCATGTATAGCACACCTTCTAGTTTTTTTTCTTTGTATTTCCAGACTCAGTTACCCCTCCTGAAATAACATATTCAGACAGAAGTTGAAATATAACACACTTTGAAAATGCTCAAGTACAGGTTATTATTACCTTGATTTACGTCAGCAGACTTTTGGTAATAAACCATTCTTTTCTGGTCGGAGTGAGATTAAGTTCCAGGAAACTGTTTTCTGCATTCTGGGAGGAGGTCTGACGTGGGTGTGTCTAAGCTGCCAGAGGAAAAAAAAATGACGGTTGATGAACCTAACCCAGGATGGAACTTTGCGATGCCCTTTGGCCAGCCATCATAAAATTTGATCTCGGCTTGTAACTTGAAACTGAGCATGGGCGGAACCAGGATGCGCAAGTCAGAGTGTGCACAAGTTCAGGTACTTTCCCGCCCTTTTCACGTCGGGCCGCTTCGGTATCGCTGATTAGCGATTATGACGTCAATGACAATATTCACAACGAGTACGAATAACCCGCGAAAAACGAACATTTTTCCCCAAAAAATGATTCTCTGCGGATGAAGGTTTAATCTGTAGTATTGGGTTAAGGAATACTGAGCGTTTTATTTAGAATATAACCACTCAATGACAACAGGAGTGAGATTAATAAATTAGCTGTGATTTTTTGCGCTTCACCAGTATTCAGCAAAATCTGTTGAATTGAGTTCTAGCTCCAGTAGATTAGCATAGCAACAGTCAGATTACTCCCACATATAATTAGGCAATAGCATTACTGGGAGCTAATAGAAGAGTTTGGCCTAATTCGGCAATATAGCAGCAATGTTCTTGTCGTCAACTTGCTGATACTATAAGTGTCGAGAGATCTCAAAAATATGTCCCTTACATTATATTTACCAATTATCCAGAGGATTACAAGAATCTAAAATACAATGGAAATGGTATTCTAGAGATGTTACACCCCCCTTCCCCTTAAAAAAACTGTTGAAACATGAGGATATACTTTGATCGAAATAAACCAATGTTTAAAACATCCAAACCACACTATCGCCTTTTGTAAAATCATAAAAGAGGACTGGGCTACCTACAACGTTTAAGCAGAGAACGAGTGGTAGCTGTTGATAGCCCTGTACACCCTACTGCGTACCACTATCTTCTCTGCCCAGTCTTTCCTTTCTTCACAACATCAAATATTTTCTTTTTATAAAAGGAGAGTGGCCAGTGATTTCAAACGTTTTCATGCACTCTGAGCGCTTTAGAAGACAGCATGGAGTTCCTCAAGAAAAATTAAAAGATTTATTTTTACAGCACCGTTTTCTGTTTCGCGTATTTATGAAAGTCTTCAAAACAAAACTAACCCACCGGCTTACAACAACAGAAGAAAAGAAAAAAATATATACTCATTTTATTAACCTTCTTGGGAAATTTGTTTTACGTTGGCGTGCACAAATACAAAAATGCATTAAAAATATAAGATATCACAAATTATGGGGTCAAACCACACACCACTGTGGCCTCTACTGTGCTCTGTTTTTTTTTGTAGCTAGGATTATCGCGATTTATTCATGGACACACCCTAGTGACCATCCACCAGAACGATGTATCACCAACACACGCCTTTCATTGTCAGCCTGGGCTTTCTCACCACTCTGCCACAGGAGTACCCAAATAAGGAAAAATAATGCCAATGTTGGAACAGCGAAATCACTTTAAAAATATTTTTAAAACATGTTCAGGAAACGAAATGCCCCCCCCCCAACCAAAAAAAGAAAGAAAAAGAGAAGCAAGAGAAATAAAAGAAAAATCTAAAGATTGCGGAATAAAAGTATCATGTTTGCTGCAAGGTATTTCGGGACGACTTATCTCGTCTCATGTGCCGGTACTTCCAAAATTGGCATGTCAAAAACAAGTTTAAAGCTTTAAAAAAATCTTGTCTCTTTTCCTGACATGTCGACCAGCAGTGCATGATCGATGGGCTGGATATCTGGCGAGGTCTTACTAAATTTGGTAAGCCAAAGGAGATGTTCATCCAGAGTCAATTTTAAGGTGTTAAGGCCGTGAACGTACAATTTAAATCTAGTCGTTTTATTGACAAGCTGAGATTGATGCAACACCAGGTGGTCAGGACAAACCCAAAAACCCCCCCAAATAAATAAAGATAAAAAACATCTCGCCAAACTTTTCGAAACTTTGAAACAGGCTCTCTCTCTCCTACACAGGTACGATTATACTGTTATAAAGACTTGTTTCAGAGGGGAAACGGGTATTGTTTGTTTTTCTAAGTGTTTTACGGCGCTCGTAACTACATAAGGTCGTATGAGCGCGCAGGACACATTAAACATTTTCGCTTGGTAGGAAATTTTGAATTTTACCCTGGATGCGGCCGAAGCCTACTATTATCGATTATAGACCACCAAGGGATCTTTAACGTGCACAACTTGCACACGGGACCTCCAAGATTTGTCGCCCTTGTTCGAGAGGGCTAGTTGCAGATCTTTCCTACCAGAAGACCAAGGGTGTGTCTGAA
This sequence comes from Aplysia californica, assembly GCF_000002075.1. NCBI lineage: Eukaryota > Metazoa > Mollusca > Gastropoda > Aplysiida > Aplysiidae > Aplysia > Aplysia californica. Next base: position 1,344,249 of record NW_004797342.1, read on the forward strand.
AGACAGCAGTAAGAAGGAGCCAAGGAGGGACTGTAGGAAGGCTGCAGAAAGAGTGAGGAGCCCAAGGGAGAAACGGGTATGGATGGAAATGGACATTATGGATCTTTTAATAATCATTATAGTTTCTTAAAACTCAAGAACTCAAAGTCTGAGGCAAGGATAGAATGCTTGGGTAAAAGGCTACTTGAGCCCTCTATTCGGAACCCACTTGATCTACTATGCACATACGTGGTATCTAATCTCATCGGGGCCACCTTCGAATCACTTTGATGTCAGGCACGGATGGCCCTTTTAATTTACTTTAACAATTATATTGGAGGTAGAAGCCGACGGGTTCAGCAGGTTCTTGCCGAACGTCTCACTGAACGTGTTTGTATGGTGTCAGCTGAGTATTACTCTTTAGCCAGCATGAGATTGTTTCATTTTAGAATTACCTCTCAAGATCATTCAAGTGACAGGCGACCGGTAACTTCTCGTTTGTAGACAGCTGTCGACTGCGACTGTCGACCAAAGGCCTATAATTTTAGGTTGGTGTTATTTTAAGCAATGTTCAAAACATCATCTTTCCCAAATCATCAGCTTTTGTGAGTTACCCAGGCAGCTATTGTCCCTCACGAGAGAATCACACAAATAAGGTTGTCCCAATAATGAAGATTGTAGACATCCTTTGTCCTTCTCTTTATTTTTAAGACTGTTTAAGAAGTGGGTAGGCCATCTCGTCGCCGTATGCGATAACATATTGTCGACAAGGCTGTTCAAACACTCTAGGAGAGAGAGAGAATGAGAGAGAGAGAGAGAGAGAGAGAGAGAGAGAGAGAGAGAGAGAGATAGAGAGAGAGGGAGAGAGATAGATAGAGAGGGAGAGAGATAGATAGAGAGGGAGAGAGATAGATAGATAGATAGATAGATAGAGAGAGAGAGAGAGAGAGAGAGAGAGAGAGAGAGAGAGAGAGAGAGAGAAAACTATTTCAATATCATTAACAGTAAATTATTGTAGATACTTTATGTTTCTTTCCCTTTTCTTTTTAACATTTATAATTTGAATTTTGACACATTCTTTCTTGAGCATATGCAACCGGTATCACAGATTGACTAAGCAATTTTTTTTCTTTTCAAAATTTTGGACGTATGGCATCTGAACTGCTGGCCGACGATATCAATTTGCCTACTTTGTGAGTGTAGCCGTTACAAGTTATTAGAACACTTCCTTTGTTTGAGTGTAGTACAATGGACAGGATGGCTTTGCTATGAGAATGCACACACACGCACACACATACACACTCACACACACATACTCACACAAACACACACATACACACATACTCACACCTATACACACATACACACATACCCACACATACACACACATACACACACATACACACATACCCCCACACACACATACACACATACACACATACACACACACATACACACACACACACACATACACACACACACACACATACACACACACACACACACACACACATACACACTTAAGTAACAATGTAACAGCTTGGGCAGAATGCTTTGCACTTTCATTTCAATCCAAAATTTAGTATGCAGCAGCAAACTGAAGGGATTTGCAATTGTGTTTCGAAATCCATTAGTTTTTTTTTTTTCAAGTTAAAATTATGGGGTGCAAACAAGAACGGAAATATTATGCTGATTTAATTTGCTTAAAACAAACAAAGTAAGGCAGCCTACCGCAAGATTCATCAAATTCACGTTGAGTTAGTTGACTCAAATAAACGGTCCAATCTAACAACGTAAAATTCTGTAAAGGTATACAACTGCGTATTTACTGATGCCAGGTAGTATCTTGTCAGATTGCCGTTCTTGAGCAGTAATTTCTCTCTCTCTCTCTCTCTCTCTCTCTCTCTCTCTCTCTCTCTCTCTCTCTCTCTCTCTCTCTCTCTCTCTCTCTCCCTCCCTCTCTCTCTCTCTCTCTCTCTCTCTCTCTCTCTCTCTCTCTCATTCCGTTGTTTTAGTAGAGGTTTTAGGCGGTCTCAACTCTCTCTCACTTTCTCTCTCTCCTTCTTTCTCTCCATGTGTGTCAATGCCTCCCCCCCCCCCACCTCTTTCTATCTCTCTTGCATGTTATCACCACTCAGACTCTACTGCAGGGGCTCTCGTGGTCTTGGGGTTATGGTGTTTGCCCCTCATTCAATAGGTCCCGGGTTCGAATCTGGACAGAGACTGAAAATGTTCTTTTCTCAAATATTCTCCTTTCACCTCCATTCCTGCTTTCTAACAATTTTCTGTCGTCTACTTTCGTCTTCATTTTTTGCCCCCTCTCCCGTCCTCTTCGCCCCTCCTCTGGGCTCCTGGCGCTTTCTGAAGCCTTACTACTGCTACTCCTTATGGAAGGTAAGATCTAACACCTAGCCGTCTCAGATAAGAGCGAAAAATCCCGGAGGACACGTGCGCACGTTGCGCACGGTAAAGATCCCTTGGCGTTCCTAAAATCGATAAAAGTAGGCTTCGGCTACCACCCCGGCAAAACTCAAAAGTTCCCACCAACTGAATAATGTTTAATGTGTCCCGCGCGCTCATATGGCCTTTGAGCGATGTAAAACACTTACAAAAAATTTTTTTAATTAAAAAAAACCTCTACTAATGGTTGCGACACCAGGATAAAGTCTTTTTATCATTATGCAAAATAGAGCATTTTTCTGCTACACGATTATAACTATAATACTCGTATTGGCATTTGCATTTAACCCTTCCGCTGCTTTTTCATGTACATTGACACAGGCAAGATAAATGTTCCTAAACACAAAGAATTGTTTATGAATAAGTAAAATCATAAGCTGTAACTACACCGAACAAGACTTCTTTTGTAAACCAGATGAAACAATATAAGTAGAGAATACAAGTCAGAACATACATCTACTTAGTAGAGAAAAAGTTAATAAGCTTAGAGTTGTCTTAACAGAGCATAATGTGAACAGCTTATAGAGCTGTCTCCATGCCATAGGGCAAGGGCTAACTTTGAAATCTCTAGGACGCGAAGACAGGCCTGTTGTGAGAAATCATACGGAAGTTTATCAATAATTACTTTTCTGTCATTCTTTCTTTAAAACTGTTGATGACAAGCTGGATCAAGAGAATACAATCTCTGTTTGTTATGGGTTTTTTTTTACAAGTACATTTTTTTCTGAATTACAGTAGAATTCCGATACACCACGGTGTTTTTCTAAAACGCATTTCGTCAGATGATTTCATAATAACTTCACAACCACCACAAACAAGTCATAGAGAAGATTTTCATTATAAAAAGCTTTGATCTGAACCTGATACTAAATGTGAAAACACCGTCTATATTCTATTTATTGTCTCTGTTTTTAAAAGGTCAATTTATAAAACATGCCATCCTAATATCATTGTGTGTCATGATGCAACACTACTGAGCTGTATACATATCACACCTGACTAGTTGTAGAAGGTATGGAAAGTACCATTTTTTAAAATGAAGATGTAAGTTTTTTTTTATTTTATAAACAGAATTTTAATAGTGTTCTTTCCTGAACTGTTTTCGAATCATGTCCTTAGGATTAAATATTTGAATGTTGTTTTACAGTGCAGGTAGCTTAACAAATAGCATTAGTCAAATAAAACAGAATCTCATAAGTCGTAGATATCTATCTATCTATCTATCTATCTATCTATCTATCTATCTATCTATCTATCTATCCATCTATCTATATATCTATCTATTCTATCTATCTATTCTATATATCTGTCTATATGTGTGTTTGTGTGTGTCTATCACTTTCTTTTTTTTTTTCTTTCTCTAACTCCGTCGGATGTGTGTATACATTGTTAGTTTATCTATCTACCTGCATGTCTGTCTGTCTGTGAGGTTTTCTAGTTAGATAGCTATGATCGTTTCTAGAGGGGGGAGTTTTGGATGAGGTCAGGACAATACAAACCCGGGCAGCTCACGGATGTTTCCTCAAAGTTTACTCTCCAGTGTCCGAGCAGAGCAGAATAGAGGGTGGTTGGCGGGTGCTCTGATGTGGTTTGGTCAAGGAGGTTGCAGTGTTTTAAGCTCCTTGGGTTTGCTCCTTCTTTCCTATCCAATATATGTCTGCCTTATCTCCCCTCCTTCTTTTTGTGTCTGTTACTCTCATGCAGCACATCTAATCTTCGGCACTTCTTTGACCTTATTGTATTGCAAATGCCGTAAACTAAAACTCTCCCGAAAAGGAAAAAGAGCAGAATCTACGGAATGTCTCTGTAAGTTAACCG
>NW_004797342.1:1350465-1351841 GCF_000002075.1 Aplysia californica
AGAGAGAGAGAGAGAGAGAGAGAGAAGGGGTGGAAGAAAGAGGGAGAGAGAGAGAGAGAGAGAGAGAGAGAGAGAGAGAGAGAGAGAGGTGTTTGTTATTATAACAAGAATTATTGTTTCCAGCCATTTTCTATCTGCGTCAGTTTTCAGGCTGACCCGGTGCTATACAGTCATTATTGTGCACATATGATCATAGTCCCATCTTCCAAATCCCACCTTATGTTTTCCACCCCTCTTGTTTCTCATGTACCGCATACAATTTTCCATATCCCATATCCCAACTTTAATTCTGTAAGCGCGATTCGTTTTCTTTCATCTCATAGGGTGGAACGCCTGAAGGAGGCCAAAATATTAAAATAATTTTTACACATGATCACTGTCGCCAATGTCCAAATCCGACGTGCTGTTCAAGCACAAGTTTTCAACAGCTTGATTTAATACTGTTTTTAGTCGGAATCTAGGTTTGGTCTCCATGAGATTTCTTTGATGTATCCTCTTCGGAAGCTGGGTTATTTTCTACTTTCCCTAACTAACATTTCGCCCAGTACTACTACAGGGATCCACAATATTATGATGTCAGTTTTGTCAGAGAGTTGTAGTCAGAATCAAACTTTCAGTTAAGAAATGTAACAATCTGACAAGACTAATATATCGAAAAAGCTCCCTCTCTCAAGAGGTAATGTGACTCTCTTTACACAGCACCAGTCGTCGTATTTCAAGGACCCAGATGATGGGGGAAACAACTAGTGGTTGTTGGATATCATTAAGAAGAGACAAGGGCAGTTTGAATCTGCATATATTACATGTATAAACTCGATGGCAACATCGAGTCGTAAAGAAATTGTAAAGCAAGACTGCATAGTGTTGACACAATACATTCACTTCTTAAGTAGGACAAATAAATTTACTCTCATTGCACGTAAGGTCATTTTTTGTCTGATAATTCTGTAATTAATATGATGTCGACCAGGGACAACGAGCTAGACTAACTACGACACTATAACCATTGTTGCGATATGAAATGACTGGACAGCAAACAACATGAGTTCGATTGATGAAGATCTTGATGCTTAAAATAGTTCAATAATTTTCCTCGTTTTTGTTTGTTGATTTTCAGTTTTCTTTTCTTCCTTCTCATCCACCTATTCAACTCCAACGCCTTTTCCTTCTTTTTTCTTTTCGTTCTTTTTGTTTTTAATTGTATGTTCATTTTTGTTGTCTTTAATGGAACAATCTCAACAATTCTCGTTCCATAGATTCAGCCTGTACCATTCTGTACCTCCACTACTCCTCCCCAAACAAAGTTGTACACACACACACACACACACACACACACACACACACACACACACACACACACACACACACACACACAC
>NW_004797342.1:1352045-1353697 GCF_000002075.1 Aplysia californica
ACACACACACACACACACACACACACACACATGCACGCGCACACGCACACACCTCAAGCAGTTCGCGATGAAACCAATCTCGCGTCGCCTAGTGACGTAGACCATCACGCGCTACGCTACAAAGCGAGCCGCCACGGCCGCGGAAAAAGCCCAAGGAGGAAGTGCAATGTCTTGGTATACACGTCTTTGATACTACTAGACCTATATAGGTGACACAAATAGTGCGCTATCTTGTACCAGCCTAGCTTCATTGCTTCATTTTCCAGTCTTAACGTGACTCTCATTGAAAAGACTGAATACCAAGTGCAACCCCCTCCCCCCCCAACAAACCTGGGATTTGTTCAAAAGGAGTGAGTTGGAAAAGGCACGGAACGCAGGCATGAACCGTAATATTGTTTGTCATAAAGGGAAGATTTTTTTCAACAATTTGGAGTTAGTATAAGACAGCGCACAGCCCGCGAAAAGCCAACACCGTGCTTTATTATCTGATACTACATAGTGTATGCAAGTGACACACATAGAGTCCCGTTTATTATCTGGACGTTATATAACAAACGCCAAGAGATAGAGAACCCTTAAGAAAAGTGATTGATATGAAACTAGGACTTGTCAAAGGGCAGTGACATCTATCAAAGTTCAGTCGTTTTGATAGTTGTATGTGCATGCATCCCGAAATAACACTCTTCTTTATAACACTCATGATATTCACAAGTGAAAATGGGTTAAGTTAGAAATAGATAAACTGATTGATTGATGTCAGCAACTTAGCCTACTTAAAAAGCTGGCGAGTTACACCAATGACAGTCTACCAACCCCATCTCAGCCCTTTGGGTACCCTCAATTTCTCTTGGTTGAGCTGCTTTCCGACAACCACGTCACGATGTTATTATGACCGCAGACGAAGGAAAACAATTAACCCTTTCATTGCTAAGCCTGAGAATTGAGTGATGAGGCAAGTATTCCAATAAAAGGGCATCCCTGAGTTTCATAAATCCTTGTTTCTAGAGAAAAAATTCAGAGAAGGCTTCTTTCTCGTTTGAATTTAGGAGTTTTGTACGGCGGTTGTCCCTTTTCCACCGACGGCCCAAATAGTCGTCAACACTCTCAACCCGACAACGAAATGGACAGTGAGCTGATCTCGCGGAGACGACCTTTGTGTTTACAAAACGTTGCCCTCTCCTGCAGACTCCAAAACCTTTTCCCCCTCAGCCACTCGATCTTAAAACCCCACCGAATTACCTACCTTTAGCAACTAAAAAACGGCATATGAACGGGCAGAAATAAGGCCAGTAAATAGAAAGAAGACCATAATATGCTTACAAATTGTTGCGTAGATCGTTGTCTACATGTGTTAGGGTTAGGTCGTAAAAAAGTAGCCAGTTGGAAAGTAAGCAAAAAACCCTCAACAAAATCCACGAAAATAAACAAATTTGGTTACCTTTAATGTTGTATTCATTAGATTTATCAGATTCAAGTTCTTGCACCAGCAAAACCTTATGATTTATTATAGTGCTGCTTGTGGGCACGCAAAGGTAGTGCCGTGGCCAATGACGTGGGGCATCGGTACTGCTAACTGTGGTCAATGGGGGAGTTCCTGGTGGGATGACGGTTTAGGAGAGGCGGATGAATGTGGGGGAGATAGTAAAATATAT
>NW_004797342.1:1353981-1356285 GCF_000002075.1 Aplysia californica
TGTGTGTCACGACGTGATGGAACCGGGCGCTCGTCAGATTTTTGGCATGTGGAGTAATTGGTATCATCTTAAAGAATTTTTGTTTGTTTTGCTTTCGATTAAAAAAAAATCCCTTGTCTTGAATAAAAGTATATAGATTAGCGATTGAAGGATGATGGGGCCGCCTGGTTTCAGAGGTAAAATTTGAGAGTAAATAGCTTGTAAAGTTTAGTTATTTCCATAGCTTGAGAGTCCGTGGAAACTGAAAATTTAAGTCATTTGTTCCTTTAATCAACAGTTTTTCAGTACAACCCACACAGCAATGTGTTCTTTAATGGAAATGAAAGGTGTTGACCAAAAAACAAAACATTCGAAAAGAATTGCCAAAGCTGCAGGAAAACTCCAGTTTTCTTCACTTTCAATCTTTTGACGAGCTCCTGATTTCACCACGCTGCCACACACTCACACACACACACACACACACACACACACACACACACACACACACACACACACACTGTATATATATATAATATATGTAATATGTTATACATAAGTGTGTATAACCAAGGAGTTCGCTTATTCGTAGTCCAACAAGAGAGACCGACTCGTGCCAAGCAATAAAAGGGTGATGGACTTTCACTACTCACTTATTATGCAGTGTAAAATAAAGATGTAGATTTTAAGTTAAATACATTCTGCATCATCTGACTCTGACTTGGTAAAAATACATGTACTGTCACTCAAAGCACACAGAGGCGACATGAGCATTGAAGAGGTTAAAAAACATAATAGAGAAAATAGAATCTATGCTCTGAGAGGGAGGGAGGGAGGAAGGAAGCTTAATAAAAGTAGTGTATACTCATGATGAAGCACATGGTAACATTAATATCCGGGGCAGGTGAGAAAGAAAGAAAGAGAAATATTAACCCCATCACTGCTATTGCGACGAGGAACTCCTGTCTCCTTGAATACGCACTCTTTACACTTTGAAAGTGAACGATCTTGTCAGTGTGTTAGTGTTTGAGTGCTTAATCAGCTGTTTGCACTATTTTATGCTTGCCGAGAAGCTGAGAATGGATCTGAGTGTTCTATGGTCTTCTGGGATAATAATTTAATAGAGTGAAGCGCAAAGGGCTTGCTGTAGAGCGGGGTTGAGCTGTACAATGCTACTACTACTACTATTATTATTATTATTATTATTATTATTATTATTATTATTAATTATTATTATTATTATCATTATTGTTATTAATATTATTATCATTATCACTATTTTTATTATTATTATCATTATCATCATCACCATTATTATTATTATTATTATTATTATTATTATTATTATTATTATTATTATTATCATTATTATTATTATTATTATGCTTTGAATGACCTTATTACGGGTGACTCTTAACGTACATGTATTTTTAATATGCCAGAGTCAGATGATGCAAAATTTTTTAAACCTTTAAATTTGTGTTCTGCATAAGTGGGTAGTGCAAGGCTTTTAATACAATTACTTTGCCTGGCCCGAGTCGGTCTCTTTGGTTAGACTATACGGAAAATCGAACTTCTATGTTGTTATATACCCCACATAATGTACACTCCATCTCCCCCACCACTCACCGTCTCCACTCATACGCCTCTCCCCATCCACCAACAACTTTCCCACCCTCCAATGGCTATAGTACTACCACTGTTGTATCCACATTGAGCACTCTAAATTACAAAGTCTTGCTTCAGCAAGAACTTTCAGCAAATTTAATAAAATATTGAAAATAAACAAAGTTGTTCCTTTCTATGGGCTTTGTTCATTTACATACGTCATGAGTAATTACAGTTGACTAATTCCAATTGACTACTTTTTGCGAAGTAACCCTAGCACATCATGTTAATAGAAGGCAATCTACACAAAAATATGCAAGCATCTGGTCTGCTTTTCATTTACTGGCCTTATTTCTGTACATTTAGACGTCTTAAAATATCACTGAAGGTAGGTAATTAGCTTTTCTTGACAACCCAGCGTCTCTGCGAGATCAGCTCACTGTCCCTTTCGTTATGGGGTTGAGAGTGTTGACATTAATTTTTATTGGGCCGTGGGTAGAGATCAGGGGACTTGAAAAAATCAAATAAAAAATGTGGCCTGCAATGATTTTTATCTCTATGAATTAAGATTTATGAAACGCTAGAGTGCGCTTTTACCCAAAGACTTGCTTCATCACTCAATAGTTAAAAAGATGTGGACAAACTAACAGAAAAAAAAAACAGGTTGGGGAATAGAATTATAATACAAGGCGGAACGATAGTAGAAATATATATATAAGC
>NW_004797342.1:1356760-1361134 GCF_000002075.1 Aplysia californica
GATCGAGGACAATATAAATGATTACTCTGAGAAAGAGAGAGAGAGAGAGAGAGAGAGAGAGAGAGAGAGAGAGAGAGAGAGAGAGAGAGAGAGAGAGAGAGAGAGAGAGAGACAGGAGAGAGAGAGCGAGAGCGAGAGTGAGAGAGAGAGAGAGAGAGAGAGAGTGTGCGTGCGTGTGTTTGCGCGCGCGTGTAGGAGAGAGATACGGGCACAATGAGCACGCCCATGTGTCTCCCTAAAGAGCACTAACACAGGGTCAGCACTGCCCGAGAGCAGCGCACTCATGGAGTTCCAGGTTCCAGTACGACTGGCCTCTCTCAGTCTCTCGAGCACACACCAGATGGAGATTCTAGAGCCGAACTAAAAAAGTGGGATAAATCTGGTTAACCGATTCACAAAACTTACAATTTCATGAGCTTGTTATTGTTGCATTTTGACAATTTGTTTTACGGAATCCTTTCACACAGTTTCCTTTTTTGGAGTATTGTTGGAGGTTGGTAAAAGAAGATAAAAAGGGTAAATAATTTATGCTGAAAGCGATGACAAGAATAAGAGAAAACAGTGATAATTATGTAGATTCACTGAGATGCTATGATAAATAAAACGAGTATTAAAAGTCTCGCCAACTTTATCAATATAGTCTGACAAATAGAAACCTTGAAATCTCGCTATCATAAATGATTAAATATAAAGAAGGCCTTCAAAGCTCCCTGGATCAGCGATGCTAAATGCGGGGGACATTTTTTCCATGTACGCATACAGGGAAGTGCAAAAGTAGGTATACATGAGTTAGAATCGCACCATTGTAATAACATTTAATTCTTTAAAACTAGTAGCTCATTAATTTTGTTATTATCGATTTCTTTTTGTATATTTTCAGTGCAATGAATCGTGTTTTATCGTATCTAATTTAATGTGCTAATAATTTTAAAGGCGTTATAAGATGATCTAATACTAGATCTGCAATGTATATGCCTACTTTTACATACTATCCCATGTACTTATTATTTTTAAAATGAGACGCAGTATGTCTTCACACCCAAATCAAACAAACTACCTTGTTAAAGATAGCTCTTTGGTTCACCCCAAGGTTGATATTCGTTTGTTTGCTCGTTTAATTCATTTTTATATTTGTTTTGTTTGTAGCGTAACATAGATTGCAACGCCTGTTGTAAGGCTATGAAAATGCATTTGATCACATGGCATGATAATCGGTGTTTGCGCAAGACTCGCATAGATAACTATCACTTCTCATCAAATAGATTGTCATAGGATTGCCAAACTCTTTGTGTTTGTGTATGTACTGATATTTTATGTTCTGTCCAGTTTAGACCAGTTCAAAGCGTCGTTTCGAGATTGCACGTAACTAAAATCCTTCCTAACTCTGGATAGTTGATTCATGTCATTTCTAAAAACGAGAGCGCGCACCGATTTATACCGGTCACCTAGATAGGGTGCCTTGGGTATCCGGTTCATTCGGTAAAGGGCTCAGCCCAGCTCTACAAGATTGAGAGGAACACAGGAGTCTGGTGGCCCTTGCGTGGCGTGTTGGGAATGCTATTGCCAGCATTTAGAACTCAGGAGGTCGGCCGAGATAGGCTCACGATGCCACTAACCACCTGCCCGGCCTAGCTCCCCGCCCAACTGGGATCTCTTATTTATGGAACCCTTATCGAGTCTTCGAATACATAAAAAAAACAACCCACGTTTGCTTGACTTCGATTACCACATCCAGCAACCTTAATGAATGCCCACCTTTTATCTTTTGCAGACACACAGGGGTATTACGTCCGACATAACGTTTTGGAACTCCTCATCTCGAATTTTTGCCCTGGTCAGGCACTTCTGTTACCTGGTTTTCTACAAGCTCATGTCTTTGAATTTATTTTTCTCTTGCCGTTCAGAATAGAAGTTTTTATATATTTAAAAATGTCGTTCTTTAATCAACTCCTTACCTGTATCCGTGTTAAAACCAAAAGTACGACTACTAATCACAACTGTGTCTGGTAGTTAACATACGCTCCTCAGCATTGTGATTGATATTGGATACAGATGGTCATTGGGCAGAGAACATTGAAACCTCTTTCCACCTTGGGACAGACCAAAACCTTGACACTGAAAGGTAGAGCACATTATTACATTAATGCCATTTACTAAAATTATTTTTCCAGTTTCAACACTTTATTTCATGCCAAATGAAGGCTATGCGGCTAGCTTTTTCCCTCTATGGTCTGTATAAAATCAAATATATTTCAGTTTTCTGAGATTTGTACTTCTTCTTGTTTTGGGAAGACAAGCTCCCAATTTGCTTTATTATGATCAATTATAAAGAATACCTAGAGACTTTGATTTCTCTTCCTAAATTTCAGAATACATTTGGTTAATACCAGTTTCCGGTAAGTAAAGGTTAAAGACAGTGTTACACGTAAGCATACATCAAAACAGAGGACAGAATTAAGAAGTCAGCCAGCGTCATTTGCATCTAGCCCCCCCCCCCCACCCCCCCAAAGAAAACAACAACAAAAAACCAAAACTAAAAACAATAACAACAAACAAACAAACAAACAACAATAACAAACAAACAAAAAGAAACAACAACAAAAAACAAAGAAAAAAACAAGACAAACAACAACCTGACACACCCAAACAAACAAACAAACAAACAAACAAACAAACAAACAAACAATGCACAATCCCACACATGCACATACACACAGGCACATGAACACACAAACACACTCACACACACACACACACACACACACACACACACACACACACACACACACACACACACACACACACAAACAACACAAATTCCCACACGGAAAAGGTGGTGTTCCTTTGCAAGAAAAAGGGCGCCAGTCACAAACTCAACGAACTGCAAATTGTTCAACGGTGGACTCTTCAAATAGAATTACCACAGCGATATAACGTATGGAAGATTGAAGAATGTTCATCATATTAGAACTATTAAAAACTCTTAAAAGAGAAAGAAACAGGGAGAGAAAGAGAGAGCGAGAGAGAGAGAAAGTGAGAGAGAGAGAGAGAGAGAGAGAGTGAGAGAGAGAGAAAGTGAGAGAGAGAGAGAGAGAGAGAGAGAGAGAGAGAAGGAGAGAGAGAGAGAGAGAGAGAGAGAATGAGAGAGAGAGAAGGGGGAGGGGGAAAAACGAAAGATGTTTGTTTAAGAGTAGGAGAAAGAAAAACAGACGGAAAACTAGGAAAAAATAGATAAAGGAAAAGCAACACAGACCTTACTTGAATTCGAACCTGGATCTTTCAAATACCAGATCAGCCTTGTAACCCAGTGCACTTTACTGGCCTGCGCTACTCTTTGGTCTAACTTCTGAAAGAACATTTCTTCGTTGCAAATTGAGGAGAAAACTCAAAACTGCATGCTTTGTTTGTTCTTTAAATGAAGTAGACTGACGGAACTGTAATTTAGAACAAGTCCCCCCGTATGATAATCAGATCACGAAATACCGGCACTTCGTTTTTCAATGCAGTGTGCAAACGGTTTACCATAGGGACGAATCTCCTCGTACATGAAACTCGTATTTTTCTTACTCTCAGAACGATAGCCTGGCTAATGCCCCCATACGCTGGAATAGGAGGAAGAGTGGGGGGAAAGAGGGGCAGAATTTACGCGCACTCTTGAGTTTGTTCATCTTGTCGATGCCATGGAACAACCAGCCTAAGTTGGTTAGCCTACACTTTCCACTGAGTCTTTTATTTCCAACTAGACTCTACAACTGTTGTCTACTGGAACAATATTTTTAAAGAAATGCATTCTTTACTTGTGAGTGGTTTATAGAGCAAGGATGAATACTGTTACAAATGCGTGTGTCTTGTACGTTAATTCATGAACAAGTAAAAGTAGAAACATTTAGAGTCTAATATTATTAATCTAGATAGATCTACCTAGTGAGCTATTTGTGTACCTTGAGGCTTAGCATGCAAGATATTTAGATCTAGATCTAGACCTTTGTGTGATCTGTTGGATGCAGCGTACATTGTGCTAAAGCGGTTTTGAGTTCATTACCAGGAGATGATGAAAAAGAACAGAGGAAATATGCGTGGTGCAGTGGAGATGAGCTTTTGAAATTACTCGGGTAAGTTGTTCAGGGATGACTGGCTCGAGCGAGCGAGCGAGCGAGCGAGAGAGAGAGAGAGAGAGAGAGAGAGAGAGAGAGACAGTAGAGTAGATTGACTTGTTTCCAAGAATGTACTTCATTCTAGGTGTAAGGTATCTTCGCTTCCAACTCCCTACTCTCTGTTCCGGACTCTTGTCTCTCTCTCTGTCTGTCTCTCTCTCTCTCTTTCTCTCTCTCTCTCTTTCTCTCTAACACACACACACACGCACACACACACACA
>NW_004797342.1:1363997-1365095 GCF_000002075.1 Aplysia californica
GTGTGTGTTTGTTTGCCTGTGTGAGGGGGGTCGGGTGAATAATATGTGTATGATAATAACAATAATAATAATGGATTGCATTTATATAACGCATATCCACTTATGCAATGCTTTATGCGCTTAACATGAAACGTAATATTATGGAATTACAAATCAATTTTCTAGGTAGATGATTACATACGCATGTACAGACACACTCACGCACGCACGCACCCACACACATACACACACATACACACATACCTACATACGCACATGACATACAAACTCACTACGATCCGCAGCTTGGATGGTTTCTGTCTAATCGAAATAATAATATGGAAATAGAAATGCTTTAAAAAGCTTATATTTTTTTCATTAAAATTTCAAGATTTTCTGCTTGTCTGATAGTTTTTTAAAGCCTATTCCAAACAAGTGGCGCAAATATGAAAAAGAGCGTTGGCCATAATAATATGATTTGTACTTTATTTTAGGTTTAACAAGGGTTGTTTTATCACTTGATGATCTGAGCGTTCTAGGTGTACATAGGTTGTTAAAAACTGTTTTAGGTAGTCAGGTGATAGATCATGTAAGCACTTGTAGCAAGTTTAAACAGATTTTATATATGATACGCTCTTCACCCGGAGTCAGTGTAGTTCGTTTAAAATAGGAGTTACATGATCATGCTTTAGTTTCTTTAATTATTTTGGCAGCAATATTTTGTACTCTTTATAGTTGTTGTATTTGTTCATCAGGAACACCAGCAAGTAAGGAATTGCAGCAATCAAGCCTTGACAATATAAGTGATGTTATTAAAGTTTTGGTGACATCAACAGATAGATATATCTTCTAATGCTCCCTATTTTCTTCTGTTGGAAATATATAGATTTTTATTTTCAAAGATTGAATACTTGAGATTTCATTGACATATCTTGATCTAGCACTACACCTACATTTTTTATTTTAGCTTATGCTATTTTTTCTTGGCCATTGATGTTTATACTGATATTGTCGATTTCATTGCATGCGCTCCTACGAATAAATAATATTTCGGTCTTATCTTATGGGGAGAGAGAGAGAGAGAGAGAGAGAGAGAGAGAGAGAGAGAGAGAGAGAGAG
>NW_004797342.1:1366085-1367427 GCF_000002075.1 Aplysia californica
GCGGGTTGCTGAAGTTGAAATAGCTAGCAAACCAAAGACAAATACATAATGAATGGAAAAAGAATGTAGACCAACGGACATATTCACCCTCCAATACATCAGTGGCAGTGAAAACTCAGGTGTGGCCATGAGAATTAAAATTTGTATCAGTTGAAACATCAACTGCATGATGTAAAACAGTTAGATTATATATATATTGAAATAGTATTATCTACACCTTCGAGTAAAGACCAATGGTCTTAACAAAATTGGGAATCCTGTTGGAATCATGGATGGGAAACAAATTCTTCAAGTTAGTACTTTATATTATTTTCGTCAGGTTTCTCCAAAGTCTAAACATTCTATCAGGATGTTCCTGAAAGTAAAATCAGTATTGCATCCAATACGAAATGACTTTTTTTTTGCAAGAGATCTCGATGCATCAGGTGTATTTTTAAAACCTTATTTTTAAAGTCAGTCTGTGAGAGAATGTTGATCCCAACAGGAGGGACAAGAATTCTTTCGACAGGAGATCGACCTGCTCGTTTACCCGGTTGCCTACATGACTAGGATACCATGCAAACAGAATATTATAATTTCCCTCTTCAGCCAAGGAGTGAATCAGCAACTGCAATTTCAGCATTTTAGAGTTTTAAAGTTCGAGATTGGGGAGTGAAGTGGTGTGGGACAAGGAATTGGACAGAATGAGGAGAAAAGATTATTTGGGACAGTTTTCTAGGGAGTCCAATGGCAGTGGCCTCGGCAGAATAAATCCTAATGGAGACTTCTGCTGTGTTGAGTGTTTTTTGTGGATATAGTGGCAGTGGCTCCTAATGCTGAGTCCGACTTAAAGCGATCTGTGATGATTTTCTCTGCATCGGAGTATTGTTTGATGAGTTTTTAAAAAAATTGTTTAGGATGTGATTGAGTCGGTGCATGTTTTATTGTGTGTGGTGAGCGAGGTGTAAGTAATTTTTGCCTTGGTGAGGTGCCACGGAGGAAGGTCGTTACAAAATTGCTGTGTCTTGTACAGTTTAATCGTTCAGTTATTAACAGACGATTTTATGATCCGTTTATGTGAAATATGGGATAGGGAGGCGGCAAGAAGGGGTGGGCTGGGGGGATGAGGGGCGGGTATCTTCCACCGTTAAGGGGGTCCACTGGTCAGACCAGGACAAATTTTGAAAAAAATATTAGTTTTCGGATTTTGGAGTATCTTAATAGATATCAATATCAAGGATCCATCTTTAGAAGCCTAATTCCTTTATCAAACTTATAAATAGCTGGAAAACGCATTTGAGAGAGGTAGCAATGTAGGAAAATCTTCACCAAAAATTATCTCTCTTTGCAGTTTTCTCAGAAT
>NW_004797342.1:1370635-1373078 GCF_000002075.1 Aplysia californica
ACTGACATTTTCTTCATTTTTTGTCTGTAGCCATAATTCACTGATATAGATCTAGCAGATTAAGGCTTTCTAAAATTGCAGTTGCTTAAATAATCATTAGTTAAAGTAAAGACAATGCATTTTGCACTAAAAGAACTTACTTTTAGCCATCAAAAATCCCAAACTGTGTCGACATTTTAAAAAAAATCCAAAAAAAATAAACAATCCGATTTAAATTAAAAAAATCTTGATTCAAATAAAAAAAAATCGATTAAAAAATTTTTTTCTTTATAAAATAAAAAAAATCACCAACCCTGAACTCCAACGGTGTACACCTGGCATTGAATGTATAACTGTTGTTACACGCCCGTACTATCTACCGAGGGAATTTCCTAAGATAACAACCAACATTGTTTATATTCCACCATAAGCCAATGTTAAAGCTTCCACGGACATTTTGGTCGAAATGATTCATGAACAACAGTCTACTTGTCCCGACGGTGTAATAATTATCACTTGTGATTTTAACAAATATTCTTTAACTTCTGCCCTCCCCACTTTCCATCAATATGTTAATGTACCAGACCGTGAGAACAGAACTATTGATTAATCTTGAATTCTTGAGTTCTTAACCAATCAACCTCAATATATGTAAAATTAAATGGTGTAAAATCCGTCCTTATATTCACGAACACTGGTGCACCCCAAGGTTGTTTAATCTCCCCTGTCTTGTTTACGCTCTACACCAACGACTACACTTTTGATAACAAAAACATCAAATTAATAAAATTTGGGGATGATTCCACTCTACAGGGCCTTATAACAACAAATGAGAATGAATGCAGGGACGCTGTAAATATTTACAATTTGGTGTGATAACCACTTCCACTAAAAGTAAAAAAGACAAAGGAATTGATAATAGACTTTAGAGTAAAAAAGGCCGATTACAACCACTATTTATTAAAGATGAGGAGGTGGAGGTGGTAAGCTCTTTCAAGTATCTTGGTGTAACAATTGATAACAAATTTGACTGGCATCCCAAGCTGCTCTTGTGCACAAAATAGTAAATTAAAAAAATGTTCGTTTGTAAGGAAATTAAGAAGTTTCCGTCTTGATAATAAGATTATGTCCCTTTTTATATCATTCTATGATTGAAAGCGTGCTATTATTTTGTATTTGCTGCTGGGTTGGGAATTGTGAGGTGAAAGATAAAGAAAAAATTGACAGAACCTTTAAGAAAGTCCGCAAGATCTCAGGATATGATTTTACTAGAATTGATAAATGTATAACACCACAAGTATGAAAAAGATAAAAAGCCATATAAACGACCCATTGCACCCCTTTTCCTCACAGATTGTAAGATCACGCAGCAGCAGATATGTAGCCTACCTCCAAAAACAAAAAAAGAAAGATATAAAACGTTTTTTTTACCATCTAGTATAAAAATAAAGATAGCTATTGTCAGAATGAGCATAGATGTGTGTTTGCTCTTTAGACTATGTATCTATATACATCCAAAGGTTTTGTAATAAAATTCCTCCCTGTGGTTGAATGATGCATTCGATATGAATGTACTTTTTGTCAGCTGTACTTCTCTTTTCATATTGAATTCTAATGAGAGTAATATTATTATATAATATTTAAAAAAAATGTATACCTGCATGTGTTTTCACGGTCCTGAACAGCCAATAAAAATCTCCCTCTGGGATAATAAAGTATTACATTATAATCCTATCTTATATTATCTTATTTAAATTGTGTCGTTTCGGAAGATTTACCCATTCCTTATATTTTCTGTTGCATCTCTTTACTTTGATGATTATGTTGGTGAAGCAGTTCCGTAATACCGGTGCAGTAACAGTAACATCAGTACAGAACTTTTTATTCTGGTAGGAGACTTTCTACCGCCATCGTTGCTTTGTTTTTGTTGTTGTTTTTATTGTTTTTGTTTTTTTACGGTTGTCTGTGGCAAGGGCAGAGATGGTTGCGATGGAGGTTTTGGTGTAAACGAATTTACAGTTTTATGTATGATCTACAAGCTGAGTGTCTCCTAAACTCAATGGATATTATTCTGGACTGTGGTGCAAATGATCCTTGTTCGAATCCTAAAGGGGGTAGGGTGATAAGAGGTGCTTCAAGGCTCACCACCCATTTGGTTTGGTCATATCGGAGAGAGACTTTGAATTCAAATTTCCTGCCTTTTAAATAACCCTTCAGTGTTGACAGGGGCGATAAACTCATACTACTATCCACCACTCGTCTTTTCCCCCTGATTTGCAGTTCACTTTTAAGAAGGGGAGCAGGGAGGGGATAGATGGGGTATAGGGGGGGGGGGAGTACTGTGATACAAGTAATTATTTCCACGAACATTTGATCGTAATTGTCTTTCTGTGGTCTAATACATTCAATGTAAACATGCGGGTGCTTCCTTGTGGATTGTGGTGGGGATGGTGTGCCGTGTGTG
>NW_004797342.1:1377567-1378757 GCF_000002075.1 Aplysia californica
ACACACACACACACACACACACACACACACACACACAAACGGGCGCACGGGCAGCCCACGCGCGGGCACATACACGCCCTAATGTGGGTGGGTCGTATTTGCTTGAAAACAGGCTAGACATTCATATAATGTTATTTATATATGGCAGTGTAATGAAATCAGGCGCTCATCAAAATAATGAAATCAAAGAAACCGGAATTTTTCTGGTCGTGGCTCAATTTTGTTCGGATGTTCTCTTTTTGGGTAAACACCTTAATATATGTCCATTTAAAAACACTTTTTTTGGGTGTAGATTGTTACCATAAAACGTAGGTGAAGGGCACAGAAAATTTAAATGTGCAGTTTCCAAGGACTCTTACCAAACTTGTGGCGACGCCACGTCCTCTCATCTCAAGGTTTTCGACTTCTATTCAAGATAGATTGGGATTTTTTAAAACCAAAAGCAAGACAAATAGCGAACAAGCTTTAAGATAATACCAAAAATCCATAATATGCCCAAACATTGACGAGGGCCTGATTCCACCGCGTCGGGACACATATATGTGTGTCTGTAAAGTATGCGTGTCCCTGTGGGTCTGGCGGTACGTCAAGGACTGGTTCACGTTGCGTTATCTCACTCTTCTGACGTAATACAACGCAAAGGTGCATTATGGTATTTTATCTGTTCTAATGATAACATTTCACTGCTGGCAGGTTTTATTTTTTTGGAAATTCTTTTCCATATAAGGCAAGGGAAAGACAATTATAGATAATGGAAATTATAGGAATTTATAGAGCGTCTGCGCCCGTAGAACTGCTCACTAAGAGCTGTACAATGCAGAATTATCACCTAACTTTAACAGACAAATCAAAAAGAAAGAAAATGCACCACTGTGAGACCAATAAAACACGCACACACGCACAACACACACACACACACACACACACACACACACACACACACACACACACACACTCCTCCAAGACGCACACATACTCTCACACATAAGAACTACTGGTAAAGAAGAAATGTAAATAATATGTTTAAAACATAAAACAATAGTTGTACTATACATTTCGAGGTGACGAGACAAACTTGCTCAACGTAACATTACCCTTTCCAGGCTGTTCCACCACAAAGAACATTGAAGATTATTAGATTGAATTCTTTAGATCTCTTGTCAGGTCTCCACCTCCACTGTCTTCTCTAC
>NW_004797342.1:1379232-1380703 GCF_000002075.1 Aplysia californica
TTACTACTTCGCAACACCCCCACCCCACCCCTATTACTTTTTATTGTTCTCTCTACCTCTCTCTCTACCCCTGTCTGACTCTTTTCTCCCTATACATACATTTCTCCCCCTCTCCCCCTGTCTGTCTGTTTATCTGTGTACCTATCTATCTGTCTGTCTGGTTGTCTGTTTGTCTGTCTGTTACTATTGCACTGTATAAAAGAAACACGTACGCGCGCACACACGTACGCACGCCATCACGGTCATACGCAGACTCCCGAGATTGCTATCATTTTTATCAATGTGTACAACACTCTGGACTCGTCCTCTACCACCCCCTGCCCTCAAGTGTCTTACTCTCTTGATCGCATTTCTCTCCCTCCCTCTCTCTCTCTCTCTCTCTCTCTCTCTCTGTGTCGCGCCCCACCCCTCCACTTTGGTGTTCTGTCGCTCCCTTCCCTCTTCCTCCACTCTTCACCTTGTCAATTCTCCATCATCGTATTCATTATCGGAGTCCAAAAAGTGGCTTCTGTTATTATTATTTTTTTCTGGGTGCAGAAATAACGAATGACATGCACTTCAGTATGATAACAGTTGTTGATCTTTACTTGTAGTTTATCGAACGGTAGTAAACTAAGAGTTTATGTCCTCTCAAAAAAGCTGGTAAGTATGGTGCCGTCATTTTCTACAGTAGACGATAATACTTATGATGATGATAATGCCGGTGATGGTGATGGGGATACAATTCTTGTGGATAATCGAAGGGAGAGGAAAAGAGAAAGGAGGAAGCGGAGGTTTATATGAGTTAGCGTAATAATGGCAATGTAATAATAATAATAATAATGATGATGATGATGATGATGATGACGGTGGCGACGACGACTGTCTCTCTGAGAGCAAACAATTCTCTACCCCTGTATCACCAGTCACCACCATCCGCACACTCGCCCTCCCCCCTCCCCCCAAATCCTCATGCACATTCTCGTATGTCCGCTCTTTCTTCCCAGATTTCTTGCCACGTGAACCATCGACTTTTAGGTATAGTACACTTAGGCTTTTGGTTTCAGATTCGTGCCATTAAGTAACGCCCCCACATATGACTTTGGCGCTTGCCCTCAACTGGGGAGCCAGGTCGTCGCGCCGTTTGCTTTCAGCAGCCACCTCTCCAAACCGGGCGTACCAGTCCACAGAGCTGGGAGGAAGGACAGAGAGAATGAGGATAGAACATTTAATAGGCTGCTTTAGCTATTAACTGAACACGAGTCTCTGCTGGGGAGGGGGTGGGATAGGAGGGGAGGGGGATGAGGGGAAAAAAGTCGCTCGTCGGAACGGCTGGAGGAGAATGCTTGTTCAATGATTGTGTGCGCTGCCGAACACTCAACGATTGTAAAGAAGAAAAGAAAACCGTTGTACTATGAATTTACTTTGAAAGATACAGTTAGCTGTAGCTCTGCTTTTCCTTCATAATCCGCCTAAGAATACCCCCCCCCCT
>NW_004797342.1:1380806-1382027 GCF_000002075.1 Aplysia californica
TAAAAACCGTGCCTACTATACTATCTTTAGCGTCACTGGCGTGTTGTTTCTTTCTACAAAAACATCAACATCGAAATGAAGAAGATCAAGATTGTGTTCTCGTAAGAAGAAGATAATTCAAATGCTCTTCATGTTCAAAATCCCTGGACGCCGTGTTCCTCTTAGCTGAGTGTAATACCCAAAAAATGTTCTGATACCCATCCATACTCAACTCGTGACACCTCTTCGCTCTTTTTGTATCAGCCCTGCTTGTAATTCTGAAATGACCGGCATTAGCTTTGACACGTACATGTAATACAATCGACCCTGCTCTAACGATCATCTGTATAAGGCGATTACCTATACTAACGTCCCCTTCCCATTTCCTCCTTTTTTATATTATATTGACCCTGTTTGAGACGGCTTCCTGTCTAATACGGCCACTTTTCTCTCGATAATGACTGGCGGTCTTAGAAAGTTTCGACTGTATTATTGTTTTAAGGGGTTGTCGGGCACCTGAAGGCTATCTCGGCTGTGGGACATTATAATGTATCATTGGGGATTTAAAATCTATTACAAAAAAACGTAAATCTGATTCGGTTGCCATGGAAATGGCGGCCATATTGAATTTTGTATATCTATTTCGATCCCATTTTATTCGCTTGTTTTTCAAACAAATTCACTTTAAATTTGGCAAGTACGTAGGAAAATTATAGATCTAAAAATAGTCTTGAGGAATTAAAAAACAAACATATTATTAAGCTTCAGATTTCATTTTATGGCTCGTGAAAATCGGCTTATTTGCCTAATTATAACTGTACAAAAAACAACAGGGTCACCGTTTCGTTTAGGGGGAAGGTAAAATGACAAGTCGGAAGCAACACGTATTAATGCGAAAGATGTGATAAGTGGTGAGAAACGAAAGATCTACAAACTACCCTTGTGAACATTTTCAAATAGTTACTATAATAGTGACAACAAAGACGAATTCAGTTACAGGAGAAACAATAATTAATGTTATTTACATAATATGTATGCCTACATATTACGTGGAGGTGGTGTCTCTTGCATTTACCTCGCTCTACCTCCTCACCACTCTTTCACTTTCGCATTTTTTTCAGTTTCTACGTCTCATTCGAACGTACCCCAAAATCCCCCATCTCTCTCTCTCTCTCTCTCTCTCTCTCTCTCTCTCTCTCTCTCTCTCTTTCTCTCAATACGTGTGTTTGTGTGTGTGTGTGT
>NW_004797342.1:1382312-1383659 GCF_000002075.1 Aplysia californica
ATATGTATATACATAAATTATCTTATTTATCTCTGTATGTTCTATTATGACCGTGAGTGTTTGGCGGGTGCTATGATGTGGTTTGCTATATAATGATAAATCTACATGTTGTGTAATGGTTTGATTTACATTTACATCCATCCATCTATCTATCCATCCATCCTTCCATCCTTTAAAGGGACTGAGGACGCTCTACTGGTTTGGAATAAAAGCTGAAACAAGTTCTGCTCAGTGTGAAAAGAGTGCACCTCTGGTGTGTAGTGTGGTTTGTGCTGTACAAATGAACGAGCTAAGCGCCCCTTTTGAAATACAGTACCGATGTGTTAGACCCGAGGCTTGTGATTTAACGTTCATCTCCGATAGAACTGAGATACGAGAAATGGGAGCTTTAAAAACTCAAAACTACGTAACTTCAAGAATTGTCACCTGAGGAGTCGAACAGGCATCTCCAGCACCCCACTGCAACTATGTATACGAGTCAGAGAACGTATAGATACGAGTACTTACTTACGTAACTCTCTCCCTATTACCGTACATAAGGCAGAGAGCAGTCGACGTCACGTTTGTCTGTCCCTGGCCACGTGCTTCAATTTCGGTACATCCTGGCCTTGGGTGATTGCCTAATCTCTTATTGTGCCTCTATAGCTCCCAGTTGGTCTTCCCCGCTTTCTCTTCCCTATTGGTTTCCAAATCCATGTCTGATAGATGCAAACTGCCTACCAGCATATCAATAGTGTTCATTGACGTTAATCTGTAGTGTAGCCGTCAGACATTGCACCGTAACAATTAGGCAAAAGACATGAGTTCAGTTCGATTCCCATTTGGGGAGAGATTAAATTTTTTTTTTTTTTTTTAACTCAATGTTTCCGTCTGTCTGTAGAGACTTTGTATCCCTTTCATCCTGGGTTGTCAAGACAGACAAAGTCGACGCAGCCCGCCTCCTGTATGATTTAATTATTGTCGATTTTAGGGGTTGGGGGGGGGGTAGCACAGCATCAACTATTGTTTTATAATATTATATACGATTTTATTGTTCTATGCTGTCTCTGTCTTCATTTCTTCATCCTTCCTTCGTCTTTACACTCATCATGTTCTGCGCTGGCCTACTTTTTCCCATACATGTGTGTCATTCAATAAGGAAATTAGCTCCAAAAACATTGACAGTGTGGGATGTGTGTCGTGTGTCTCTGATTAACAAACTGCCAAATATGACGAATAACGTCGTTTCCAAACTTTTACTGATCCGTTTGTCGTTTTTCTAGTTCTGTAGTATTGCTACAGACGTAAAGTGATGAAGACGCCATATTGAATGACGAACTTCCCTCTATAGCCCCCCCCCCTTTTAAC
>NW_004797342.1:1385164-1386418 GCF_000002075.1 Aplysia californica
TCTATCTATCTATCTATCTATCTATCTGTCTGTCTGTCTGTCTGTCTGTCTGTCTGTCTGTCTGTCTGTCTGTCTGTCTGTCTGTCTGTCGATTGATCTATCGGTCGATTTATCCGCTTGCCTAGCCACCTGCGTTTCCTAATTTCTCTTCACTTGTCTACATAGCAGTATGTATTTAAGTAGATATATTTTTTTCACATTTATTATCTGTGTTGTGTTTGTAACTCTTTTTCCTGTGCCAGTTTCCCTCCTTCTACGTACAATATTAATCTAACTTTAAGGCGGTGTCATCCTCAATCACAGTGACCCCCCCCCCCTTTTTCTCAATTTCTTTTCATCTTTTGCCTTGATCACAGAACTATGGCAAGAGGACCCAAGATCATATGACGCTATGGAACATCAGGTGTTGGCTTTAGCTTTCTCCGTCAGCTTCTGTCTTGTTCTTTATGGGAGTAGAGGTAAGACGCACGTGTTCTTTTTTATGTTTAATCTTTGAGAACGTTGCGGACACAATCATAATATATGTCCGATCTTCAGCATACTAAAGGTTATGTTGCGGCACATTTCGGACCATCATTCACAAATCAGAAACATGAATTTGCATAATTTTGTAGTATGCATAGAGCCTGCTGGCCTTTTAAAGTTTCTGATAACTGAAGCAGAGTTGAAAAATCTGTATGAATAACTAAGATAAAAATTTCTATTACGTTTCTTTAGTTTCGCTTCATTAACAGCACGTCTTCAAGCGTTTCCAAATAACCGGAATGCGGGTGCTAAGAGAGTTCATACATGTAGTAGTTTCGCACCGATGTGTCACAGAGTGCAATTCTGTTTAGAAGTCAGGGTTGGTGATTTAAAAAAAATTTTAAAATAAAAATTCACAAACCAGCGGAAAAATGCAAGTTTCTTCACTTTGATTATTTTGACGAGAGCCTGATTCCACCGCGCTGCCTCAGATATATTAAAATACCTTTCCAGTGGCTCCCATCTCCTCCTCTATAAGTCTTTCTCCTGCAACAGTTGACGGTGACGTTGCCTTGGTGACGTTGAGAGAAGCCTCCAGTTCGGCCATCCGGCTGCTTGGTCCGTCTATCATGCTGTTCTGCCTACTCAACCCACCATGGCGCACTGAGGACTGGCGGCGACGAGACTTGGGACCCACGGACGAACGACGTCTTCGCATAGATCCGGAGCGACCGTCGAAACTTCTGGAAATGTATTGTATGGGGTGTGAGTGCGGGGTGGGGGGTTGGG
>NW_004797342.1:1386671-1391671 GCF_000002075.1 Aplysia californica
TCAAGTTGATTTAAATTGTTAAAAAATCAACTGATTTAAATCGACCTGATTTAAATCAACCCAACCCTGGTTTTCAATTATGAAAAAAAAATATATTGAAAACTGTATTACAATAAATTTTACAGTGACAGGAGGGAAAGCAGACTTTTAAGCATGATTATATTAGTCTACTAAACCTTATATCTGTTTAATAAAACCAAGGAAAGGAATTCTGGATGTTTAAATATGAAAAAACTGGATACATAAAAAAAAGTGATTTAAATCACTGATTTTTATTTTAAAAATCAAGTTGATTAAAATTTAAAAAATCAACTGATCTAAATCAACCCAGCTCTGATTTCAATTATGGAAAAAAAAGTAAATTGAATACTCTATTATTTTATAGTGAAAGGGTGGAAAGCAGACTTTTAAGCATGATTATATTAGTCTACTAAACCTTATATCTGTTTTATGAAACCAAGGAAAGGAATTCTGAATGTTGAAATAAGTAAAAACTGAATAAAAATAATATTTTAAAAAAGTGATTTAAATCACTGATTTTTATTTAAAAAATCAAGTTGATTTAAATTTAAAAAATCAACTGATTTAAATCAACCCAACCCTGTTAGAAGTGGTCGGCAATTCGTGTTTGTGTTTAGAATTGGTCGGCAATAATATTCCTGTTTGTGTTTAGAATTGGTCGATATTTCGTGTTTGTGTTTAGAATTCATCATCATCATTGACTTTTTCACCCTGCACCAGGGTATAGGCCACGGACAAACACTTTCCACCTTTCTCTATCCTGGACTAGCCTCTTGATGTTATTCCATGTCATCCCACTTTTATGTGATTCTTCTCTAGGTTCCATGCGGTGTCCCCCTTGATCTTTTACCCTGTGGATTCCAATCAGACACTTTCTTAGTTATACAGCTGCCTGAGAGTATGTCTAATCTGTCGCGACCGCCTTTTTCCTACCTCATCTCTGACTGGGATCTGTCTTGTTTTCCTTAACATTTTCTCGTTGGTGACCCTGTTTGTCCATCTGATCCTTTCTTAGACACATGTTGAAGAAAATCTGGATCCTGTTTATGCAAGTCTGTGATGCATTCCATGTCTCACATCCACACAACAGGACAGATTTCACATTTGAATTGAAAATCGCCAGCTTTGTTCGAAGTGAGATATCTCTGGTCTTCTAAATCCTGTTCAAAGATATGAAAGCAGCCTGTGCTTTCCAATGCGGGGCTTTATTTCAGCACCTGTTCCTCCCTCTGTGTCGATTATACTCCCAAGATATCAAAAGGATTCAACGTCTACTAGCCTAGTGCATTTCCTTCTAATGTTACCTGCTCCTTTTGATGTGCACCTGTCCTTAGGACCTTTGACTTTCAGGGGTGTATTCTCAATCTAACAGATGTGTTTAGAATTTGTCGACAATTCGTGTCTGTGTTTAGAATTGGTCGGCAGTTCGTGTTTTTGTTTAGAATTGGTCGACAATTCATGTTTGTTCCTAGAATTGGTCGGCAATAATATTCGTGTTTGTAATTAAAATTGGTCGACAATTCGTGTTCTATGATGATGAAACGTACCGTCGAACCAATCTAAGACGAACTCCCGTAGTTGAGGAGAATAGTGTTTATCTTAGACAGGTACTTTGCTTGAACAGATTGTTATAATACTGTCTACCCTGTTCTAACGACCACCTGTCCAATACCATCACCTGTACGAACGAACACATCTCCCTCCTCCCCTCTCCTTGCATTAAAACAATATATATATATATATATATATATATATATATATATATATAATGACTCTGTGCAAGAGCACTACCTGTCTAAAGTAACCTCTTTTCTCTTTGAATAGTTAATGAATGCAGCCACACAATACATGTCAAGCATACGTCGGTGACATGGCTTTTAGATGGGTGGTCACAATCGTGTTTTCTTGAGCAAGACACGATAATCACTAAGCTTACCCTAAAGCAGGGTGCTGCACAATGATGACCAGCGCTGGCATATATTATGCTTGTAATGTATCTGTATGTGTTCTTATGTGTTCATGTATTCATGTGTATATGTTTATCCATTGTAAACCGAATTTCCCCAACGAGGAAGAATAAATAGGAATGTATTTATAATTACTTTTTTAAAATTATTAATGGGAGGTGGTCTTTGACTGGTTCAACTGTATTTAAAGAAAGAAAACTGAAAACACAGGGGAAGGTGGGAAACAGGCGTTTGCACAGGTGATTGTCTTGGACAGAAGCTTGTGAGAGCAGGGTAGACTATATTTCGATTCGGCTAATGCGTGCACGGTCAGATGGCAAAGTAATAGTTTCGTAATTCAGATGTTTCTGGATCTTTCCTCGCTCAAGTTTTTCGGTTCTTTTTCATACCTAGTTAAGGCTCCCCGAAACTGGTTCAGTCTTATGTTCAGTCTTATCATAGAAGCAAGTTGTAAGATAGAAGCCACCTTGTAAATGACAAATGAAAGGACCGTCAAATAAAACCTAAACCATCATGTGTGCATGCAGCTATTTGGTTATTCTGTCGATCTATTTTGCTTATTTTCTAAGTCTTCAAATTATATCAGATGCAAGACGACAAATTTGTACATCTCTCTCTCTCTCTCTCTCTCTCTCTCTCTCTCTCTCTCTCTCTCTCTCTCACACACATACACACACACACACACACGCACAGAGACACGCACACACACATACACACGCGCGGTGCGCGCGCATAATCCGACGCCCAATCTCAGACACCCAGACCATGAAAATAAACGTGTGTATTTTTTTTCTCTTAATCAAAATAAAAAATGGACTCCAGATTTCTTTTCTAGTCTTCAACTCCAATGCATTTTTGTGTGAGAAAGTTCAAAACTCAAGGTCGTTATACATTCACCCAAAAATATTCGACTGGGTACCGGATCTATGTATTCTCATTTGGGTTGTTTTTATCTGAAAAGAAGTACAATAGATATGGCTACCCATATGCCCATCTTTCGTTTGTCAACCTGTTATTGTAGATGTTAGGAAAATGAAACACTTCCCAACTTTTGACCTAAAATTCACAACGAAGCATACGAGTAGTAGAAGTAAGCCTGAATTAGATCCAAGTACAATGTATGAAATATTATGTGTTTTTAGTGGAAGAAGAACACATTCTGGGGAAATCGAATTCCTTGCACTTTGGCCAAAAAAAAAGCTGCATTCCATAAGTATATGGCGGCACACACTGCTGGGTAATTTGGCGTAATGAGTCAGATTATGTCTTTATTACCGCCATTTCGCGAGCACACACCCAGAAATAATGATCGCATTGCAAATAGAGGAAAAGGAGTAGGGGGAAAGGGGGAGGGAAATGGTGGAGGAGGCTACAGCTGTACCCTTTTCGCTGAAACGATGAATTGGGTTGAACACAGTTGCTCAGCAGTACGTGTACATAGAATTAATGCTGATGATGTCTCCCTGGTCCTTTTATTGTTACTCTG
Source organism: Aplysia californica (assembly GCF_000002075.1). Classification (NCBI taxonomy): domain Eukaryota; kingdom Metazoa; phylum Mollusca; class Gastropoda; order Aplysiida; family Aplysiidae; genus Aplysia; species Aplysia californica. The sequence continues at coordinate 1,390,146 of NW_004797342.1, forward strand.
TGTACTTCTATGCTTATTTTTTAACGTAATTTGTAAACGGAGGGTTCTTGTTTTAAGCTTTTCGTTTGATAGTTTCACCACTGTGGTTCTTTTCCTCATTGTAGTACATATTATATTTGTTTGTAATCATATATTCTTCAAGTTTTATACTAAATTTTCTTCCTTATTTCCTCTTCAATGATTGTCGGAGCATGCAACATAAGTTGGGTTTTTGATTTTTTTTTATTGACGCTCGAGAGAAAACAGAGTCGCTTTAGGTGGTAAAAAGGTAGACAAATTAGGGCCTGTTGTTAGTAAATGCGTCTATTATGATCCATTTATAATTTTTTCCATACTCATAATATTTAATTTAGACTGTCTGGTAACACTGTTAAAAATCTTATAAACATGTTAAACATGATATTATACTTTGATGCTTGTTCATCAGATTTTTTCCTAACATTTGAAATTAATGCGTGCTCCTTAGCAATAAAATAATATGTCGTGTACGACAGTTGTCAGAAGAGTAAAGTGAACCTGATCAAAATTAAAAGAAAGTGATGGCTCTTTTTACAGTCTTTGAAAGGGATGCATTCTCCCCGGGGCAGTTCCACTGACTGAAGTGTCTTTAGGCCATTCCCAAAGGGAGGACATTTCTCGTTCTAGCACAGTAGAATTGTAAATGGGCTGATTCATGTCATAACTGTGCCTGATCTAACACAGGGAACTGCTGTTTTTCTTTTCTAATCCTTACTTTTGTCATTTCCCTCTACTTCTTTCGTATGTTTGTCACACTCTTGTGACTTGCTATTTCCGGGGTGCCTTGATAGTCGAAGCAGACATTGTGTTGTTGAAGCTAGAGAGGTGAGCAGAGTAAGTCTGATTCCCTGTAAAGACTTCTCTCTTGACATCCACCCCTTGGCGCTCATAAGACCTTATGCTGTTGCTAGCGCCGTAAAACCCTCTACTATAAAAAGGGGATGCAAAAGGAAATGCACAGTGTTTATTGTTGCTCAAGTATCAGTTGTACCACTGAACGTGCACAGCTAGGGCGCCATATTATGTAACATGACTATCCTCAGGAAAGGTCAAAGATATAAGTGCGTGGAGTTGTACATTTTTTTTGCACACAAAAGGAAAAATTTATTCATGAAGAAATGCAGCTAAAGGTTATGTTCGTTGCTATTGTACTTGACCTTCCGAAATACGTTGTTCCGTAAACCGTCTAAGAATATAATAGCTGGTTCGTCGGAAAGTGTCGGCTTGACGGTTCCCAAAGCAACTGGCCGAATGAGGTCTGGACTTCCAAGTGGGGCAGTTGAACCAGATTTTTTTCACGGAAAAGACATTATTATCACTTTCAGAGTAGTTAGGGGAACAAAACAACATCTATATTTATTGGGATTGTGTTGGAAAATAGCTGAATGTTGCTACATCATACTGTGTAAGTTCCAGACCCGAATGGAATTGTTTTTTCAGTGGTCACTTCACTTTGCCTTTTCGGTCAGCCCTCCTACCTATGAGTACAGTCACACACACTCACACAC
>NW_004797342.1:1399171-1408047 GCF_000002075.1 Aplysia californica
GTTCGTCCTCTGCAGGATGTAGCCCTCGAGCAACGACCTCTACTCTTTGTTTTGTCAGCTGTCTTCCGTGTCCAGGTTGCACCCATCCTTTCTTTGATGTCGTCCTGACATCTTCTTTTTGGTCTTCCTCGGGATCTTTTTCCAGTTTTTGGTCTCCATTTCGTACACTTTTGTTTGACCTTCTGTTGTCCTTCATTCTGCCGATGTGGCCAGCCCATTTCCATCTTGTTGTAGTGTAAATTTGGGGATATCTGTCACTCCTGTTTTCTCTCGCGTGTTTTTGTGGGGTTTATTTGGTCTTGTATTCCTATGCCAATGATCTTCCTTTCCATTGCTCTTTCTGTAGAACTAGAAAAAACAAATTAGCAGCTAATGACACAGCATCCTAACATAAGTAAATGTAGTCACCACCCTCCCAAAAATATAAAAAAAATGAATATTAATACTCCATGATCTCTTATCCTTTCCCTAGAGGTGGCAGGGAACAGTGTGACGGTGGGCTGGTTGTATCAGGGCGTGCCTGTGATGGTGAGGGACATGCGTTCGCCCCTCGTTTGTTGTGTGGAATGGATCGACTACACAGTCTGATGCGTTGTGGACAGGTGGATATTGAGCTCTCGCCCTCTAAACGCGTGTATCCGCTACGTTTTTGGCTCTCGTTTCACGGTAGGTAAAGTACATGATATGATTTTAACGCCGCTTTTAACACTATAAGGTTCTTTATGAGATGGGAAGTCGGGTTTAGAAGGCATTTTGAACAGGACAGAGATAAGTGGATGGACATCTTATGGAGCCCCTTAAACAACATGAGATCAACAATACACCTTTTTAGATTTTAGCATAGGCAGCCTTCATCGTTGCTCACGATAATACAATCGTGATGCTGTTCATCTTGTTGAAAAACAAAAAAAATTCCCCTCCTTTAGTACACACGCGCAGAAACACATACACGCACACCCGCACACCCATTCACACACATATATGAACACATAAGTCTATGACAACATTTTAAACTACAAAAATCCAAAATAACTAAAGGAAAATGAGTCTCAAACAAATGGACCAAAAGATCAACATGGGAAAAACAAGTTTAAAAAAAATGTATACGAAGTAACCGAGGAAAAGAAAAAAAATATGGTTTTGACACAAACCAGGGAGCGAAGATGGGACACTTTGGAAGGAGATAAGGGTATTACTGTACGTTCACAACAGTGATAGACGCCCTTTGGGCATTACAAGTTGTGTACAGTGATGGACGTTTTAATTGTGGCAGAATACGAGAGAGGGCTGCCATTGCAACGATTTCTTCTATTGCCAAAAGTAATTACAGATGTCCTGCTGTCTACCTGCCCATAACCTAAACTACCCACTACAATCCTGGCAAGATGACTGTCTCCGGAGTTTGTACTTGGTCTAGATAAAGTTCTTTCATTTTTTAAGCATTGCATGTTTGACATAATACCCTCCGAACATTTATTCGGTTCAAACTGCACTTGTGAGCGATCTAATACTTATTTGACACACCTCTGCCTGTTTATATTTCGTCATTGCCCTCAAGGAACTGCCCTAATTTATACGGTACACCTACTTCCCACGCATAATATTAAAAGAGGGTGAGGCCTGGCTTTTCATGCTTCTCTGACGTAACGCAACTTTCAAGAGTTCATTCAGCACGGAAAGTCGGAACGACACGCATCAGGGTGTGACGAAATGAAAAAAAAGAAAGATCAAAATACATGTGTACAGATTAATTCTAACAACACTGCATTGAGACTAGGTTTATTAAAATTAGAATCCTTTTCAAAGTGTGTGCGCCGTAGACCAAAAGCAGGGCATTGCCGGTGGACGGGAAGAGTGCAGAAGTGTGCTCTTGCGACTGTTATTATGTTGGCAAGTGGTGTTTTCCTGAAGCTGTGCGGGGCCTCGCAAACTACGCTTCAACAGTTTGCTGTCATGGGAGGGTAAACGAACGCAAGGCACGGTCGGTCCTCCACTTCACGTCTGCAAACTCCAACGGTTAGTCTGACCGTTTGGGCGTTAAAAATCTCCCAGTTGCCTGCATAACAAATGTTGTTTTCCTCATTCTGTGACTTGAGTGCACGTTTCGAGTTTTGAGTCGAAAAGAGGCCTGTTATTGCGACGAACGCATTGTGATTTTAGACTGGGGAAGAAGATATTCAAACTGGAATCTTCATAGCTTTTTACAAGGCTGGATGTCTGAATAGTCAGGACATTTTTGAGGTAAGATGTTGCTCTCTCTCTCTCTCTCTCTCTCTCTCTCTCTCTCTCTCTCTCTCTCTCTCTCTCTCTCCCTTCTCTTCTCTTCTCTGACATTTCTCTTCTCTGTCTCTCTTCTTTTCTTCTATGTGTCTCAATAGCCTGATGTGTTGCCGAACAATGATCATTATGCTACTGAATCCATAGTTTTGCTGGACTTAAATTGCTGATGTCTTTGACCAAAAACACTATGTAGGCCTAATAAAAGTAAATAATAGTGCAGTTTACATTATGAACTATTGACTCTTTCACTGTTGGCAGAGAATTATTGTTTATCAGTTAATAAGGCAGGAAGTCTCTTTGTCTCTATCGTTCTCTCTCTCTCTCTCTCTCTCTCTCTCTCTCTCTCTCTCTCTCTCTTTCTTTCTCTGTCTCCCCTTCTCTCTCTCACCCCTTCTCTCTCTCCCTCTCTCTCTCTCTTTCCTTCCCCCTCTCTCTCTGTCTCTGTTCTTTCTTTCTCCCTTTCTCGCTCTCTTTCTTTCTTTACACCCCCCCCCCTCCCTCGCCCTCTCTGTCTCTCCCTCTTCCAGTCTCCCTTCTCCCTCTCTCTCCTTCTCCCCATCTCACTCATGTTTCTTTTTTTTCTCCGTGTATTTCTGCATGTGTGTTTGTTTTAATATTTAATAAAGAGAGAGAGAGAGAGAGATAGATAGATAGATATATATATATATATATATATATATATATATATATATATATGTGTGTGTGTGTGTGTGTGCGCGCGCGTGTGTGTGTGTATGTGTGTGTGTGTGTGTGTGTGTGTGTGTGTGTGTGTGTGTGTGTGTGTGTGTGTGTGTGTGTGTGTGTGTGTGTGTGTGTGATTGATGGTAGGATCATCCCCTCCGTGTGCTTCCTGTAAGTCGTGTTCCTACAGTACTCCTTGTCTCCACATTTCCAAAATGTGGCCACCATCGTGCTCATACACTTCAACCCACGACTTAACCTTGTACATTATCATTCTCCCTTTCAAGCTTGCAGGTCGTTGGCGGTTGCTCTGCTTTGGTTTGCTCCTTCTTTCCTATCCAAAAAAATCTAGAGCTGTCGTCCTTATCTCTCATCCTTCTTTTCTTTGTATGTTACTCACTATATAACACCCCATAGATCTTTGACATGTATATTATACTTATTTGCGTTGCAACTGCCGTAACACTCTTACTTAAAGTAAACTAACTCTCAAACATGAGTACATCAATGTGCGGGAACACGCATTTCGCACTGGACGTGCCTGCCATTCAGCTAGTTTGAGTACGTGTGCTTTTGATAGAGTTAGATGTGTGTCGTTCACTCTCCGCAGTCTCCGGCTTCTGGTTCTAAACACCTGAAATAGTCAATAGATGGAGGTGGTTCGCCTTGAAAGCCCAGTGTCTGACTACAGTCGAGTTCATTCGAAAATTTAGGACAAATTGACAGAGGGCTGCGCTATTATTGTAATGTAGGACAGTGTGTGTGGCTGGCCTTCCTCGCTCTGCAGGGTAAACGTTTGCGGTAAGCTTTCAGGAATGTGTTTCAGTGGCGTGCTCCTTTGTATTTCTCTTTGTATGCTTGACGGTTAACAGTGCAGGTCGTAGGAGGGCGCCCCAAGTAAATCACTTCTTCCCTCTGCCCCCTGTTGACGTCAATTAAAAAAAAATCTTTCTACTGTTTAAGTGAGATGGGGTATTAGAACCGATGCACTTTAACCATAACCCTTTTTTTTTAAAAAAGAAAGAAAGAAAAAGTCGGGATTTCCAGGCTGTATCGTAGACCTTTACCCCACATTGACTGATCATTATACGTCCTAGTGTGTACATGTTTTCTTTTCATCGAATTGATAATGTGAACCCCAAAATTTAGCCCCAAGACCTCTTTAGAAGAAAACTACAAGAACAAAATTCTAAAGTGGAAAGCAAAAACCACCTCTGCCCCTTCCCCCAAAAACGTATTTAAGGCTACTTTTAGTTGAGTTTTTATGGCTCTCGCAACTGCACAAGGTCATATGAGCGCCAAGGGGTGGATGTCAACAGAGAAGACTTACTCTTCTCACCTCTCTAGCCTCAACAGCACAAAGTCTGCTTCGACTATCAGTATCAGGGCACCCCGGACATAGCAGGTCACAAGAGAATGACAAACATACAAAAGAAGTAGAAGAAAATGACGATAGTAAAGATTAGGAAAAAAAGCAGCTCCCCGAATGCAGTTCAGGCACAGTTTTGAGCATGACATTGATGAATCAGCCCATTTACAATTCTACTGAGCTTAAGAACATGTTAATGTCCTCCCTTTGGGGATGACCTAAAGACACTTTAGTCAGTAGCACCGCTCCGGGGGTTTAAACGTGTTTAACAGAAGTACGGAACAGACCAAGCAAAAGAACAATCCAAAAGAAAAAAAGACCCAGACAATCTTCCACGTTTTGAATGTTTGATCCACACATTCTGGATTCGGGTGATAAGGGTAAAGGTTGGGGTGCGGGTTATGGTTAGACAGAAAATATGAATAAAATGTTCTAAGTTGGAAAATTACGAAAATTACGTCCATTCCTTTTGATTGGTACTAAGCAGCTAGCTACTTAGAAGTCGTTGAAACCTCCGCTCAAATTTTACAGAAGAAACGCGAAATCTGAAATATTATTGCAATTTCGTAGAAGGAAGAGAGCCTGGGAGTGAGGAGAGGATGTCTTGAAGAGTAGCTACAAACAAACAGGAGGAGCAGCCTGTTCGTAAGGTCTATGATTGAGAAAGGCACTATAGGCTGTTATCAGTTTAATCTCCCAACCACATCCCCTCGGCATCACACGCCAATCTTACCACAAACTTTTTTTTGGAAAAACCTCCCCAAAATGCAAAATACAAACAAAACAAAATAATTGAATGAGAAGAAAATGCAATCTCTCCCCAAATCTCTGTCCAGCTCAAAGGCAAGTAAATTTTAGTAAGTGAGTAAAGACCTACAAGAACGAATAAAATTGCGTTAATAAACTTTATATTAAGTACATAAATATATAAATAGATCTTTTTAAAAATTGATCAATTAACTAAATGAATGAATGAATATAAATAAATAAATATTAAATAAATAAATAAATAAATAAATAAATAAATAAATAAATAAATAAATAAATAAATAAATAAATGGATGCATGATCTGACTGAATAAACAAATAAGTTAATAAATTTAGAAAAATCGACAAATAAATTAATAAATGAAAAGTAAGACAAAGTGAGATTAAATTAACCCCCCCGACAAATTACATGTAATGAAAAGCATAAACTCATTGGTATGCCAATTGGTTCCCCCCCCCCCCCTTTCTCAGTGCATTCCAAGCAGGAGCCTCACAGCCTGAAGGCCTCGTTATTACCTTGTTCAGGATGGCTGTTCTCCATGGGAGATGGGAACAAACAAAAGGAAACCAGCTCTAGGCCAAAAGGTACACTCGTAACTTTTGTTTTCGGTACGATTCTTTTGTGACATCTCTAGGAAATTAATTAAGGATGTGCTGGAGATTGGATTGTTGAAACAGTTCTTGTATGAAAAAAACGTAATAAATGTATTTGCTTTCCTCGGGTTATTTCTTCTGTTGCTGTTGCTGTTATGGTGTATTATTTTTTTCTATTCCTGAGAGTTAGTATGTGTTTGTGACTATGACAGTCTAATTCTGTGTTCTAGGAAATTGAGACAAAAGAAAGCGTGTAGGAAGAACTGATTTTGAGTTTGTATGAGTCTAAAGGCATATAGGTTTGTGTGTGTGTGTGCATGTGTGTGTGTGTGTGTGTGTGTGTGTGTGTGTGTGTGTGTGTGTGTGTGTTTGTGTGTGTGTGTGTGTGTGTATGTGCACATGAGAGAAAGAGAAAGAAAAAATGGAGAGAGAGTGAGAGAGAGAGAGAGAGAGAGAAAAAGAGAGAAAAAGAGAAAGAGAGACAGACAGACAGAGGGAGAGATACTATTCTCTCCCACCTGTACCATCCAAATAATCACCTCCCCCGACCCCCATTCTCTCTCTTTCCTTTTTTGTTTGCCCCTCTCTCTCTCTTTCCCTCTCTTTCTCTCTCTCTCTCTCTCTCTCTCTCTCTCTCTCTCTCTCTCTCTCTCTCTCTCTCTCTCTCTCTCTCTCTCTTTTGTTAACTACATGTATTAAAAAAAATATGTTCCATCACCTTGATATATCTGTTCAACAACCCCTCTCTCTGTAACCAACTCGTAAATAGTCGCAATAAGTTGTTTTGCTGACAGCACGCTTGGACATTGTTTTTCCAGTCCAAAAGTACATGAACTAGACTGAGTTTTTATTTGTTTGTTTGTTGGGTTTTTTTTGTTTGCTTTGTTAGTCTCAGCTCAAGGGAACAGACTGCTGGAGGATTTTGTATGTTTAAGCTACACAATGTTAACTCGATGAGATCGAGGGTAAAGACAGTGTGGGCATAGCATTCTAAAGCCAAGGCCTCAGTTGTCAGTAAAAGAGGCTTTCTGGTACATAAAGTGTTAATACTGATGAGGTCGAGGGGGGAGACCGTGTGGCCTAGCATTCTTAAGCCAAGGCCTTTAGTTCTCCTCCAGCCCCAAGTCTTTTTCCCGGGCAGTGAAGCGTGAGAGAACCAATCCTCAGAACAGTGGTTGTTATGTCTGCACTCTGCTGTAGACCGCTTCAGACTGTAATACTGTTGAACGTGCACTAATTACCACCTGTTTAAAACTACCTGCTGCTTAATCGACCCTCTTCCCATTTGAGATATTTAAATAGTATCATAATGACACTGTCATAGAGGACCACCTTTTGGAGAAGACCACTTTTCTTTTAGACAGTGGATGATGGTCTTGGACAAGTTCAAATGTAGTTTACTTTTTCTATATTGCAGATACGACAGTTATGCCCGTCACGACTACGACGGAAGACACAAACATTCACTGTACGTTTTCATTGTACCAACATTACTGCATGCAATAAAAAATCATTTTTTCTCTATGCTTTTAAGAACAGTAATGTTGATAGCAAGAAGGAAACAGAATATTATGTTAGTTCCTCACACATACTTAACTCACCACTTCCCACATACTTACACAAATACACACCAACCTACATGCAACAACAATAATACACCAAAATCATCCCAATAATAGGCCGAACCGTCCTATACAAACAAAAGATCCTGGGTGTGCAAATGCACATGCACATAACATGCACAATACATACAATTAAACAAATTGATAAATACATGTAATTTGCATGCATATCTGTCTGTCACATGCAAACACATATCACACGTAATATGTAAAATCACACACACAAATACACACACACTCACGCAAGCACACACACACACTCATACACATGTACACACGCACATACACACACACACACACACACACACACACACACATACACTCTTAAATTCATAAATCATTGAAAAGATGCAAATAGTTAAGCCAACGGCTAAATTAGAGCTGAGAAATAAGGATAACAGAAGGAATGGTTTGAACTTTTTGTACTCGTAAAATGAGTAGAACAGAATCAACGTGAAGGGGGTAAGTAAGTATGTGCGCGAGATAGTAGTGAAGAGAATAAGTGAATACGCGAATGAGAGAATAAGTAAGTGTATAAGTGAGTGAATTAATGGTTGAAGGAATGAGTGTTTGAGTGAGTGAATAAATGATTGAACGATTAAATATATGAGTGATTTAACGGATTGGTAGGTTGGTTAGTAGTGAGTGGACGAGTGAGTGAGTGAGTGAGTGAATCAGTGAGTTGCGGAATGATTGAGAGAGAGAAAGAGCGAGAGAGTGAGAGAGAGAGAGAGACAGACAGAGAGACAGACAGAAAGACAGACAGACAGACAGACAGACAGACAGACAGACAGACAGACAGACAGACAGACAGACAGACAGACAGACAGACAGACAGACAGTTGCGGTTAAAGAGGCAGCATTAGTGAAAACTTGTGTGTGCATGCTCCTTTTTGCATTTGATTATGCTTAGTCTATACTCACTCTTTATGAATACAATACACATACGTGTATGCCTGTGTGTGTGAGTTTGTGTGTGTGTGTGAGAGAGAGAGAGAGAGAGAGAGAGAGAGAGAGAGAGAGAGAGAGAGAGAGAGAGAGAGAGTAAAAAAACAGTGAGAAGATCTGCTCTTATATACAAAGAGCAAAGAGCAGCAACCATCACCAAGAATAATTTATTATAGTTCAAATCTATGGTATCTATGGTATAGGGCCTCAGTCTGTGACCGACAGCGGAGTAATTGCTTTCACACTTGATAATAATTTGGGGGTAAACTCCATGCATGGCCGTATTGCGAAGGGCAAAGGCTCTGATCCGATTTCATATTTTCTCAGCAATTTGCTTCGACAGCTGGTCCGGTCATTCACACCAGCCTTTGTACAGCCCGAATTGAACGCCCGGTGAGTTATTGTCTTACCGTACTGATAATAATGGTGATAATACTGATAAAAAGGATAATAATAATAATAATGATGATGATGATAATAATAATAACGATGATAATGATGATGGTGATGATAATTATGATGATGATGATGATAGTAATAATAACAATCAATAACACAACAACAACGATAATTATAATAATAGTAATACTAATAATATTAATAATAACAATAAT
>NW_004797342.1:1408147-1409877 GCF_000002075.1 Aplysia californica
GAGAGAGAGAGAGAGAGAGAGAGAGAGAGAGAGAGAAAGAGAGAGAGAGAGAGAGAGAGAGATTTGTGGCTGTGTGTATGACAGAGAGAAAGAGACCAAGAAAGCATGAGAGAGAGATCAATGTAGACAGATAATGTTAGTCAGACAGACAGACTGACAGACAGATACACAGACAAATAAACAGACACACAGACAGACACAAAGATGTATAATATTCTCTGATTATATTCCAACTTGAACAAGTATTGCATAATAAAACTAATAAAAACTAGATATCAGTATTTGTCTCTGATTACACCTTTATCTTGTTGTCTGGTCTACAGTGCTGATTGTCATGCTGTCAGTCATTAGTGGTATCTCAGCTGTGCTGTTCATCATATTAATCGTTGTATGTGTGAGGTGAGTTCATTCAGGTTACATACAACTAATCAGATTGAACCAGAAGATAATATTCGACCTTGTCACATAAAGATATTAACCCTTTGAGTCCTGAACTCCGGAAGCTTCCATGCCCTTCTGTATGAGTTCCTGAGCCTATATCACTCTCACATTTATACCATCATCAGAATCACATTCCATTAGTCCTTGTTATGACCAGCTTCTAATTCAGAAAGATCTTCAAAATTGTCATATATAAGCGTCCTGTGCAGCAAACACTGTTTTCCATATGCATTTTGTCCCAGGATGTTGCTCACTAGTGTACCAGTGGCAAGGCATATAGGTAATATTTTGTGCCACAGATGTACCAATGGCTAGGGCTCAAAGGGTTGAAAACCGAAAACATTGATTGCGAAGGCTTGTTGTTACTTATTGGTCTTCATCTTCTACTTGCGCCCATTACACAGAGATGTCACCCTAAACGAAATAAAACATAAATCCTTGCCCCTTGCTTCCCCCAAAATGAATGGGCAAATGAAGAGATAACAAAAGACAAACATTTTTAAAAAGAAATATAATTTCAGTTTCCAAGGACTCTCAAACTACGGGAGTTACCAAACTTTGGCAACCATTTTCTCGCTAATACTACCTCTGAAACCAGATGACCCTCCCCTCCTTCAATCGCAATATGTCTTGACTTCTTTTCAAGAGAGATAGGTATTTTTTAAAGATTGAAAGCAAGACGAATGAAGAAGCTTTAAGATGATACAAATAACCCTACATGTTTAATTGACGAGCACCTGATTCCACTCTGTCAAGACATCTATATATAATATATGAGAAGCATCTTGGTGAAATCATGCGCTCGTCAAAATCATGAAATCAGAGAATCCGGTATTTTTCTGTGTTTGGCAATTTTAAAAAAAATTTACTTTTTTGGGCTCAACACCTTTTACATCCATTTAAAAACACATTTGTGTGTGGATTTTACTGAAAATCATTGATCAAAAGCACAAAAAATGTAAATTTTCAGTTTCCAAGGATACTCAAGCTTTAGTAGTCACCAAACTTTGGCGGCCATTTTCTCACTAATTTTACCTCTGACCCCTGTCTCCTTAAATTGAAAGTATATCGACTTCTGTTCAAAATGCTCCTGTATTTTTTTCGCCAAATGCAAACAAAAGAACACTCTTTAAGATGATACAAATAACTCCATGTGCCCAAAAATTGACGAGCGTCTGATTCCACCATGTCGTGACACATGTATTGTTATCATCTTAAATAATTAATATCGATTCTTCTTAGTATTTATCTCTTTATGTGAAATACTCTCACAACAACCTCCTCCCCCT
>NW_004797342.1:1410420-1421382 GCF_000002075.1 Aplysia californica
ACACACACACACACACACACTCCTCCCCTCCTCCCTTTCCCGACTCAATTCTCCCCACCTCCAACAAAAATTATTATAATGTATGTGTGAAGTGAAACTAAAATTGTCTTCTCTTACTTTGAACAGATGCCGCCTGTTACGAGCTCCTTCTTCTGAGAATGTGTACAGCGAGCCAAGCCCTGCCCTACAAGCACATTATGAGTATATCGCCTCCCTCGAGGCAGAAAATGATGACAAACCACGGCCACACCTGGCAGATGGATACTTTGAAGTAAGTCTTTGAGAGTATCCCAGTTCTTTCTTTTAGTTCAAACAGTAGTTATCAGAATGATTATCCTTGTCAGACAGTCAGTCAGTCTGTCGGTCGGTCAGTGGGTTGTTCGCAATCTGATTCCAGGTCTTTGTCATCCCCTTTATTTCACTCTTGACTGCTCTTATAGCTTCTTTAGGTGTGACTCTCTATAACGTTATTAAGTAGGATTCACTGTTGAGGGGAGATTATTCCTTAACTCTTTAACAGTGCAATTTAAAGTCACGTTTCCGCTTAATTCTCTCGTGTTTGTGGAAATACGACCCGAAATATTACGTTTTTAAAACTGTTTGTTTCTTGTCAAACTGATCATTAAAGCATTACCCAGACATAGAATTCATTTATCTTTGACTTCTGGGTCAAACTAAAGGCTTGTTAGCTCGTTTTTAAAAATATTTGTCCCGTACCATAATACAATAATAACTTCACTTCGGACAGTGGTACCGTCCAGCCATGGTTACGGACCTCGGCGACCGGACGCTGCCATCGTCCAGATGTGGTTAAAGAGTTAATACAAATACAATAATATTTTGGTACTAAGCCTGAGCAAAATAATTGTAGGATTATAGACTCCTTGATTGAACGTACTATCGACAAATTAAAAAAAAAAGAAAAAGAAACTCACAAAAATCCTGACCAATCTTTTTTTGCTCTGTTCCTAACCTGAACATTGTGTAGAGCATTGTTGGGGAGGAGGGGGAAGCTAAACGTTCTCTTGTTCTCAAGATTTTCTTTCTAAAATAACATCTATTGGTGACAAAATGAGTAATGAACTTTGACTACTAATTATAAAAAAAAAAAATATCCTTTAACTTTATGGGATTTCAAGTATGACTTGTTTTTCCTTCAACTTCAAGCCCTTTAGGTTCTTTTTATTTTTCTATTCAGGTGGCTGATGCACTTCCCATAAGCCAGAGAGGTGAACAGCCTGCCTCCCCTGCCTATGCTGAAGTTGAACAATTTGCTCCCCTCAGAAAAGGACCCTGGTCCAGCCAACGTGAGACAGGCAATGTTTCAAAATCTGCCTCAATTCAAAGTCATGAGGGTAGTGCTACGCTACCGCGACACATTGAAGTCATTGATGTACGAACACCTCGAAAAGTTAAAAGCACAGATAAGTCCAAACGACACTATGCAAATGTTACCATTAGTAATAATGGCAAACCATCTTCATCTACCGAATACTCAAATGAAATTGAGATTAAAAGGCCTAGACGCGGCATGCTGGATCGCTTGAAAGGTGATAGAAATAGTAAGCAGTCTGATAAAGACAGAAAGACTGGTAGTGCTTCACCCCAAGGCTCGCCCAAATCTCGATTTAAAAATTCCAGTGACAGAAAAGGCCCTCGCGTTAAAGACAGTGCACCCCCTCCTCCGCCAGCTGCAGTAGTAGGAGGAGAAGAGGACAGTGTTATCTACGAGACTTGTGACAGTTCGGCATATGAGCCAGTCAACCTGGGGACACCAGCAGCTGGAAAGCTTAACAAGAAAACCACCAGTGCCATCAAAGGTGCTTCTCAAACTCAAGCAACTACGACAATGCTCACCAGCAAGGACAAAAATTCAACTGACTCTGAAAAAGCTCTGGCTTCTGTTATGGATGGAAAGGTGAAGACAACAGGCCAGAGCAGAAATGCAAACCCTGATGAATTGGTAGTTAAACAACATGTGGATGGGGCAATCACAGGAAATCGTTTAACAACACACAATGCAGGGAAAAGCAACAGCTCTTGTGGTAGTGTGTCTCTGCAAAGAGATTTACCAAAGACAAAGGGAATAGTAAAAAATGGGATCAAGAAATTTGAAGGGAATGATGCTCTTTCTTAAGTGGTCAACACCCCGTTGTGTTTTTCAAAATTTTTCCTTGCAGCTCACCCATTACATTATATGATATTTGCATTTGCTGTATTCAGCATTAATCCACATTCATATTCCCTGCATCATTGATTATATAATTTTCACGTTATTTTTTTCTATGCTTTCATTGAAGGCCTTCACATGGTAGCAACAATGACGATGTGGACATTACTGTTGCTTTACTTAATTAGTGCTCTGGTTCTTGTTACTTCAGTAACATTATATTAATTTATTATTAGGCCTATTATTACTATTATTATTATTATTATTATTATTATTATTATTATTATTATTATTATTATTATTATTATTACAGTAGTCTCCGCCTATGATCCCACCTCTTATAGTCCCGGTCCCGGTTCGCCTAAGATCTTGCTGTTTTGGAAAAACAAAACTTTTACTATATAATAGTCACCACTAAGATCCCGCTCTGAAGGAGCTACATTCGACTAAGGCCCCGCTTTTCAGGTCATAATTTGGTTATTTTTTCCTTTTTTTAATTAAGAAAAAAAAAAGAAACCTGGGCGCGCTCAGCTCACCAGCCAAGTAGCGAAAATGTGCGATCATTGTACAGTCCGTCTCGTCTCGGATCATTCACTCTCATTAATGCTATCACACCTTTGTTGTAAATCGCGATAAGCAGTTACAATGTTTGCCCCAAACGGATCGCACCAAGGAGTGAACTCATCGATGTCTTGCTTTCCCTGATCACCTGAGCTGTCTGCCTGATCATACATCACACACCAGGTGGGGAGGGCCTACAAGCAAGCGTGAGACAGCATTCCATTAAACTGTGAACTCGTGGATGCTTACGTTTTCCTGACCATCGCTCTCGTCTTTCAGTTTTGCACTTTAACTTCCTAGATAGACTGGTGCCCATACTCGTGGACTGGCCGATCCCCTCTGCATAATGGGGTCATCTGCTCTCAGTGAACCTGCCTTTCATTTTTTTTAAAAATTGGTCGTTGTGGTCACAGCACAACGATTCATGATGCATCATGACATGGGCGGGGAACTTCGTTAGAGGTGGAAAGTAATACATTTTTGGTTGGAGGGGGGGGGGGGGCATTGCTTGAAGCCAACTGGTTCCCACCTGACACAGTATTTAAAAAAAACAACCCACCCTCTGCCCTCAAACAAAAAAAAAGTGAAAAACCGACTTCTGAAAAGAACTTTAAGTGCCCTGGAGTCACGTCAGTTCATTTTAAAGTAATGGAAGATCATTGTAGGCCTACAGATTATGGGCCTGACCATGAGTTACTGTAAATTCTTCCCCCTGGCCATTCGGGTAAGGTCCCGGTTCACCTAAGATCCCACATTTTCCTTGCTCCCGAGCACCAGGATCTTAGGCGGAGACTACCGTATTATTATTATTTTTCTTGTTATTATTTTTGTTATTGTTATAATTATTTATTTATTTATTATTATTATTATTATTATTATTATTACTATTATTATTATTATTATTATTATTATTATTATTACTATGATGATTATTATTATTTAGTTTTGTGATTGTGCTGCTGACGATTGATAGTAATAATGTTCTTTTATTGAGAGCGGTCTTAATGGACCAAATGGTTTTTGCACATCTCACGACCCCAGTGCTATATCTTGTCGTATCTCCATTTTTTTAAACAGTGAAAATTTGACTTTTTCTTATGCTCACTCTTTATTATGAACTGTTTTCACTGTTATTAAAAATGGAGGTACAACAAGAAAACACAGAGGTCGCGATCGGTTTTGGTAATGTTTGGTATAAGTTTTATGGCTCTTGCAACTGTGTAAGGTCATATGAGCACACATCTGTGGTTTCAATCCTAGTAAAGAATGTTATAAATTGGGATTGGCTTGGATGTTACATTGAAATTTGAAAGGACCAGAATTCCTAGCAGCTGGCCTCTTCCCTGTTGAGTGCGCCCATGCTTTCTAACCGTGACCTGGGACAAAACCATGGTGTTTTAGTAAAGCCGGTATACGAGATGCTAAATTTTGTTTTCCATTCAATTTGTTGAGTGTCAAATGGACTCTTCATTTTCCAGCATTTTGGTTTACATAATTACTTCCCTCAATTAGGTCACATTCTTAAACTATCCTGGGAACTCTTCATTTTCTCTCTTGCTACTTTTCAGCTGCACGCTTTATGCTGGCCTTCCAACACCATTTTGCTTTTATCAACACTGTCACATGAACAGTTTCACGTCAAAACACGACGTATCCAGTTTTCTGGTTTTGAGAAAAATGAAGATTTCTGTCTACACCCATTTACTAAATGATCTTGAGCAACTTTGATTTTAGAGTAAACATAATGTAAGGCTTAGTTAATTTTCACTAACCGACAAAATCTTTGTTGGATTCTTTTCCTTTAAATTGATGAGATCTCCAGACATTTTTGACAAAACACAGCATATGCACTTTAATACTATAAAGAAGGGAAGGATCCACCGACAAACTGTAGTCGACCACAAGCAAAGACTCATGACTCGAGATAAGAACTTGATTGGCACGCAGAGGTCATGTTGCGATTTGTCAAGAAAGGTCTCCCGCTTTTATTGCGTTTTGCAAAAACTGCATAACTATTTGTTGTTCTACAAAGAGGAAATATAGCCTTTTGTGAAAAAAAAAGTTGACTCTGGTATGTGTCTCACCTTTTTAGATACAACACGAACAATTTCGGCCAAACTTTGAAAATGGTGTTTGTTACATTTTGTCGTGAAACTGTTGAAATGTTCAGCATTTCTGCTATATAAATGCATCTTTTATTTCTCTTCCGTCTTTCCAATATCTCTATCCTTTCCTCCTTCTTTTGTTTTTCTCCTTCTTTCTGCTTCTCCTGAACTTTTTTTCTCATGTTTTCTTTTCTGCCTGCTGTAATTTTAGTTTGTTAAGGTTGGGTTTTTTGGTTGATGTTTCCTCTTTTTTCTCCTCTTCCTGTTTATGTTGCAAAGGGTTACAAAATGTGAATCCTGATTTTTATTTTAAAAAGACGTTAACTTTAGATGCCAGTTTTGAATGCTTTCTGTGTGCAAATGATGAAGAAGAGTAGGAAGTCTAGAATCAGGAAATTGAGAAGTGCTTTATACCCTTGTGAATATAATCCAACATCTGAATCATAGAAAAAAGGGAACTTGTAAAGAAGTGCTGTAATAGCTTAAGTAGTAATAATAATAATAATAATAATAATAATCGTAATAGTAATAATCGTAATAACAGTATTAATTATAATGATGAAATCATAATCTTAATCAAAATTGTAGTTTTAATTATAGTAATAAATATCTGCCTTGTGCACCTGATGGTATCGAGAAAGAGTGCTATGTAAGTGGTGGCAACAGGCGTGTTACTGAAAAATACATGTGTATCTATTCTTTTTGTGAATCACAGGGAAGGGTTGGGGGGGGGGGGGGGGGGGGGAACGGCACCCATGGGTTTGATGGTCTAATCATGTTCATTTCACTGATTAGGTTTTTTTTTTATTTTGTTGTTTTGTTTCAATGTTATTCTTTCATCCAAATCCAGCTGATAAAGCATAAAAGGAATTTATGATCGTAATGGGGATGGAGATCATGATGATGATACATGACTGTGACATGTAAGCCTTTTAGAGAGATAACACCTGTCAGGTTCAAGGATAAGCCAGAGTTGTCCAGCAATTTGGTAATCAACAATTTAAAAAAAGAGAGAGCAGTCTGGCTGAAACATTCATAAAATGGCCGATATAGTCTTGTTCCCTGGGGTGTCAATAACAGAGGTTGCAGGTTCAAGGATAAATGTGACGAAAGCAAAGGTCTGATGAAAGGTCTCGGCGGCACATCTTTGTAGAGGGGTGGAAGTGGGCTGGGGGGGAAGGGTAGGGGTTAGTTTTTTTCTTTCGACTTGATTCCTGCAAAAAACAAAAGAAATCGACAGGACGAGTTGCATTTAAACCTTTGATCCGAATTGTGCATCACTTCAAACCATGCTGTGCACCGCAGCTGATTGTTTCACGATCTGTTGTTAGAAATATTCTCTAATTGACCAAGGTCATCACCCACTTCACATAGCATAGAAATTTTAAAACATTTTTTCCAAGCTGATTGTTTTATGGTCCGTTTTATATCAAATTCTCTAATTGATCAAGGCAATTACAACAATACAAAGCATAGGAATTTTTTAACACTTTGTCCAACTAATGTTAGCCTTTCTCCTGGCTTTGGTACAACTAATGCTTTTCAAAAGGCGAATTGTTACTGCTGAGAAACTCCAAGAGCTCTGTGTACAAGGATATTAAAGTTAAACAACTGTAGGCCTACCTGGTGTAGCGGTGAAGAATAACTGGCCACATACTGTAGCTGATTACGTTGCATTCCTGAGTACGGCAAATCTATTGTTTTTGTCAGTTTTGTTTATTCTCACAATGTACAAATCCCCATTGTTAATGACTTTTTATTGATAAAATCCCTGAAGGTGAACGTTATAGCTAAAAGTACGTTTTTAGCACGTACGTTTTTGACGTGGCTTTTAAAGAGCAGGATACATATTATATATATGGGACTTGAATTGGGACTTCAGAAAATGAACATTACAGCCAAGAGCAGCCTACGTTTTAAGCACAGGGTGTTATACAGAAGTGTCACTGTCGAAATAATATGAAAAAGAAGAAGAAGAAGAAGAAGAAGAAGAAGAAGAAGAAGAAGAAGAAGAAGAAGAAGAAGAAGAAGAAGAAGAAGAAGAAGAAGAATCAGTTATTGTTTATAAAAATTATTATTATTATTAATGCTCTTATTATTAATTTTTATATGATCATCATCATCATCATCATCATCATCATCATCATCATCATCATCATCATCATCATCATCTTCATCATCATCATCATCCTCCTCCTCCTCCTCATCATCATCGTTATTATCTTTTTATTATTAATGTTATAAGGCCTATTAAATTTAAAAAAAAATTATAATAATTTTTGTCCAGGCTATTTTTATTAAAATGCTTGGTTCACAATTATCACTGATGTTATTGTCACCATCTTCAAAATATTCATCTTCGAAATCATTACTGTGCGAAAAGGTAAATAATGAGCTCATTTGAAAGTGAAAGGCTTTTGCATGCACTGTATCAAAGACATAAGATGCGTTGGGATGCGTTGGGATGCGTTGTACTAACTTGTACATGAAGATTTTTTTTTCTGCATTGAATAAATTTTTACTACTGAAACATAAACATAAAACATCTCTGTTGTCTATAGACTTTATAGAGATCATTGCTCTATTAATTCTATCTATTACTTTTCTTTTGACCAGTTATGACTTTCATTCTCTGGTTATGTGACTAATAGTGATAGATTGCTATATTATGTGATAGTAAGAGGGCCTATAGGTCTGCTCTGTTCTGTAAAAGTTGCTTATTAGACATTGTAGCTGCCCACCACCCTAAAGCAGACCCTTGTTTTAAATCTGCCGTCGTAAGGGAAAACGACGAATGGTCCTTCGCAGGCAGCGAGGCAAATTTTTCAGGAGAGGCAAAAACTGTTTTCACTTTATAACTCTTTTATTTTTCACCCTTTTAAGCTGTAATTCACCAGATATCTGATTGAGGTGTTCATAAAGCAGTTTCTAAAGTTTGAATGTTTTAGGTTAAAAGGTAGCAAAGTTATTCGACATTCGTCATTCTCCCTTACACTGCGCGCCCACAGGTGAGCCTTGCGATGTAAGCGAAAACGACGAATGGTACGGTTTGTCGTTCTCCTTTACCCTCGTGAACGTTTATGGGCGTAGTCAATGGTCGGTTGTGACGCATTATTGACAGTAATGACTGTGTACTGGTTACTACAAATAAAAATAAGACATATACAAACTTACAAACTAGCTGTTATACATAAAAAGTTTGGTGTTTTTTATATCCCAACTGGAACTCGGTAAACGTCCTTCGTTTCTTTTCCTCGCTTGGTTTAAAGAATAAGATTTCACCGTTGGTAAAGCTATGTTCGGGGTTACATAATAGCCGTAATGCAAATTAAATTATTATAATATATATCTGAACTTTCTTCTTTTACCACCACGAGTTACCTAAGAAGGGGCAATTCACGCGATCACATGGACGTGTCCTGAAGATAGAATTGGTAGACCTAATCAAATACACTATAATTATAGCTTACTAGTATAATTTGTGTAGACACGTTTCAGAAATGCTGTAAAATTATCAAAATGAACGAGCAGATTGTATCAGCGAGAAAGCAAGTATCATAATATTAGGGTGGATTGAGTCTTAAAACTGGCAGGACGAGCTGACCAGGATTCAGCTCCGGGAGGTTCTGGGCTCCGTGACGTCTGTCAAAAGCTTGTTTGTACTTACGCTTCGACTCAGCGTCTCTGGCTGCAATCTCTGCCCTGTCGTAGACCTGCTGGTTCAGGTTTGACGGTAGAGTTGGCAGGGTCGTCCTCAGGCGTCGCCCAAGAGCAAGTTCCGCTGGGCTCGCCCCCGTCGGTGACACCGGTGTAGACCTGTAGATCGGGAGTGCGAGAAATGGGTCGTCCTGACTCAGGGCTTTCTTCGCTTCCTCGACTGCTCTCTCCGACCCGCCGTTGCTCTGGGGAAAATGAGGACTGCTGGCGGTGTGTTTAAATCCCCAGCCCTTGGCGAACTTGTGGAAACGGTCTGACACAAACTGGGGACCGTTGTCAGCGACCAGTAGTTCTGGAATGCCAAACCGAGCGAATATGTTTTTCAGTTTGTACACAACAGTCTCTGAGGTGGTGTCTGGCATGTAGGCCACCTCCAAGTACCGTGAAAAGTAGTCCACGAGTACCAGGTAGTTATGTCCCTTGTAGTTGCAGAGGTCAGCACCAACAACCATCTGGAACGGCCGCTCAGGTAGAGCTGTCGGGTTTAGAGGTTCGCTTGGTTGTGCTGGACGTTTCCGCTGGCAATGGTCGCATCTTGAAACGACTTCCCGTATCTCGGAGCTGAGACCAGGCCACCAAATGGAAGATTTGGCCCGTTCTCGACACTTCGACACTCCAAGGTGACCTTCGTGGATCCTGCTGAGCATTTCTCCTCGCATTGCCTTGGGGATTACGATGCGGTTACCTCTGACGAGTAGTCAATGGACTTCGCTCAGTTCACCGGAAACTGCGTAGAGGTCGCGAGCTTCGGACTTGACGTTTTGTAGGAATTTCGGCCAACCGCTTCTGGTGTACTGTATCGCAGCACTGATCGCTGGATCCTGTTGAGACTTGTTTCTGATTTCGTCAAGTTTGCTATCCGTGGCATCCCATGACATCTGGATTGTAGCGACATGAGCCTCGATTTCTTCACCAAATTCTTCAGGCTCGGTGCTCATTACTGGACTTCGGGACAAGGAGTCTGCGACAGTCATGTTTTTCCCTTGGGTGTATACTGCCTTCCCGCTGTAGCACATCATCCTCATCAGCATTCGTTGGCAGCGGACAGGTGCATCATTCAGTTCATTAGAGTTGATCAGGGGAACAATGGGCTTGTGGTCGGTGAGCAGTGTGAATGACGGCAGACCGATGAGGTAGCGATCGAACTTTTCGCACGCCCAGGTGGCCGCCAACAGTTCCTTTTCAATCTGAGCGTAGTTCTTCTCCGCCCTAGATAAAGTTCTGGAACAGTAGGCCACTGGCTGAAGATCACCCCTGTCTTCCTGGAGGAGAACTCCCCCCCAGTCCGTAGCTACTTGCATCGGCGCTTACAGTGACAGGCTTCCTCATATCGAAGAAGGCGAGTGTTGGAGCTGACGACAGTAACTTCTTGACATCAGTGAAGGCAGATGACTGCGCTGGAGTCCAGGCCCACTCAGCATCGTGATTCAGAAGATCGGTGAGCGGCTTCATGACTGTTGACAGATTTGGCACAAACCTGCCCAAATAGTTCACCATGCCGAGCACTCGTCGTAAGTCTGTCATGTTCTCTGGCTCGGGCATCTCAGTGATGGCGCTGACCTTGGATGGATCTGGCCTTACACCCTTCCCGCTGATGATGTGGCCAAGAAAATCGATTTCATCCTTGTCAAACTTGCACTTGGATTTGTTCAACCTGACCCCACGCTCCTTTAGTCGCTGGAAGACTTTCTTCTTCAGCTTATCATGTTTCTCCTGACCATCCGTGTGCAGGAGGATGTCGTCCATAAAGCACTCTACACCGTCTATGCCCGCTAGAATGTCTTGCATCGTGCTCTGAAATATCTCAGGCGCAGAGATGATTCCAAAGCAGAGACGTCTGTAGAAGTGCCGACCGAACGGGGTAATGAAAGTGGTCAGCTTCGCGGAGTCCTTGTCCAGTGCCAACTGCCAAAAGGATGAAGTTGCATCAAGCTTGCTGAACTTGTTTGATCCGCTGAGTTTGTACAATATGTCGTCTATGGTGGGCGGCATGAATCGTTCACGCTTCACCGACAGGTTGAGCTTTTTCAGATCTGTGCAGATTCTAACGCTACCAGACCTTTTCATGACCGGGCCGATCGGCGCGCACCAGTCAGTTGGAGCGCTGATCTTCTCAATGACACCTGCGGCCTCCATGAGGTCTAGTTCAGCCTTGACTTCGTCCATGAGTGGAATGGGAATCCGACGTGCGACGTTCACAGAGTACGGCTGCGCATCTTCTTTCAAGATGATTTTCACTGGCTCGCAGCTTATAGGTTTAGGTCCCACATCGCCGAACACGAGGTTGGCAGAGTCTATTCTGTCTCGAGAAATCAGTCCCAGACGAACTGCGGCGTCGCGACTGAGAAGACAGTCGGTGTCGTCGTCAAGGACGAACACACGGAACGCAAAGTTGCGATTGTTATGCTG
>NW_004797342.1:1423432-1425932 GCF_000002075.1 Aplysia californica
AGAAGAAGAAGAAGAAGAAGAAGAAGAAGAAGAAGAAGAAGAAGAAGAAGAAGAAGAAGAAGAAGAAGAAGAAGAAGCAAATAATTATCTTTATAACAATCATCCATTTTTTAGACGGGTAGGGAAGATTAAAATGATTTTTTATTTCACAATGATGCGTCCCTGCTCGACAGAAGATTACTGAACAACCCCTGCAGTCATTCTAGAGACTGGAGGCGAATCATAATTGTGTATGACGGTATACAGAGTGAAATCTTTCAAATGCTTAAGTTTTAATCATGATATAATATACATGTATTTTTTTGTCAGTCATTTAAAGGCATCCTGAACAGAAATAGTCAATTTTTAAAAGAACGGAAAGCAAATTGTTAAACGCCACAGAAACACAAGTGAATCCCCCCAAAAAACCCGAAAAGGAAAGGAACGGGATTCCTCATTGTATGGCTATACAGGTCATTAAAATCATTGTCCTTTGTTTTATTTTATTTTTTTAAAGAAAAAAAAAACAACCACGAACACCCTGTCCGGTTTTTCTTCAGTTCAATTTGAATACCATTAAAGTTTGAAGACAGCTAGCTTCCAGCCAATTCAATGTAGTTAACTACGAATTTTGCCAACAGAAATTAGGGGTCCCAGTCGGTTTGGGACTCTTTGTTATGGTGCAGCCTCTTTCAACGGGGTTTGGACTGTGTATGGTAGGTGTTAACTTCTTCGAATTTCAACAATATTGACTTGACTTTGAGGAGCCTGAATGGTAACCTGATAAAGTTGTGGGTTTGTTTTTCGTATCAGCGTGAACAAAGCGCTGCGCTGAATCCAACGTACCTCGGATGAGGTTAGGGATAAGGTTATAAAAGCACATAGAAGGCGATAGACTTATCCATTAACAGAGTCGAGTAAGTAAAAATTAATCCTTGGAATCAAGCCATGTATTTCAACTCTAGAGCAGAATTAAAGAGGCAATTTTTTTAAGGATCGGAAGAGTATATTTGAGTCAGAGATTTGAACAAAGTCAAGCCATTTCAGGTGACCCATTTCAAAATTAGATACAACTTCGCTGTTACTCTGACTGATACTTGTCAGTGCTCCCCGGCACATGAACTTTAATTGAATCTCGATAGAGGGCACTGATCAAGTCAGAGAACTTTTGTCATTGTGTGTGTCCCAATTAAAAGGATTGTCAGTGGAGTAGGAGATATTTGTATGCTGATTGGCAAATGGACTGTTGTGTCCACTCATGCTTGATCTTAACTGAAAAGGTCAGTGTACTATTTTTATATTCATGACCCAGAACACAGAATTCCTTCTTTGTTTTAAACGATTCCCTAATCAAACCAGCTTTATTCATGTAGGCCCAGATCATCTCGTCCTATGTAAAAACTTTGTTGTTTTGTGTTAGCTTTTTGTTTTTGATCTTGGGAGAACAATGACTATAAATTACATAATGGAAGGGCTTTTTCTAAGAGTAGTATCCCTATCACTGACTATGCCTCTCGTGTATATCCACTCACGAATCAATGTTACTACCGAAAATTCTCTTTAGTGAAGTCAAATCGGGTACAGGTCTTTCAGATGCCACAGATCATGCAAAGGACAGACATCTTTAGCTACTTTGTGGTTACCCAGAATGCACCGTAGAAGACGCGGCTGAGATGCGCCAACAACTCAACCAATGATAATATCATAATATTATGATGAATAATTGGTTATTCTTTAAAGGCTTGGGGTGTAAAGGCGTTGCTTATGGCTTTATTATTTTTTTTAAGAAAGAAAAAGCAACACCAGCACATTTTTTTTCAGAATGCAATTTAATCTCTGTAAGATACCAAACCCGTCAGCAAAGATCCAGAATTTAAAAAAAATGAGCTGTGGAAGCAGGTGAGACTTTATGGTGGGCTCGAGTAAAAAAAATAACAACAGAGTTTTTTAAAGCGACTTCCTTTTTCTAGGCCAACTATCTCACAGCATAAAGACAAACAGAATGACCAGCCGCAACTGTCTATTAAGTACGGACAAGATGTCAACGTCTTGGAGGGTCCATCAGTGATGATACAAGGGCCGTACAACTAAATCTCAATACATGTAAACTGTAGAGCGACAAATAAATCAAGGTGTATTTATTTTAAAGAGATGCAAGTGTTGGTCAGGTTGATTGGAATTTTGCTCGCGCAGACTCAGTTTAGTCTTAAGGTGCTCGCAACTGCATAAGGTCATATGAGCGCCAAGGGGTGGATGTCAAAAGAAAAGTCCAAAACGGGTAATCAGGTTAACTCTGCTGACCTCTCTCCTCAAAAGCACAATGTCCGCTACGACTATCAAGGCACCCCGGATATAACATTTCACGAGAGAGTGACAAACATACAAAAGAAATAGAGGAAAAATGACGATGATAAGGATGAGGAAAGAAAAAGCAGCAGTTCCCCATATTTTCAGTATGAGCGTGATATTACATTGATAAATCAGCCCATTTACAATTCTACTGTGCAAAATAAGATGTTGA
>NW_004797342.1:1428979-1438547 GCF_000002075.1 Aplysia californica
TCTCTCTCTCTCTCTCTCTCTCTCTCTCTCTCTCCACATCTCTCTCTCTCTCTCTCTCCACCTCTCTCTCTCTCTCTCTCTTTCATATACAAATTTATCACGAGTTCACAAACTGAACTGACTACTGCGAATTCTAGCGTGGAGTCTTTCGCGCTAAGCACATCTCTTGTGTATTCGTAAGGAACACACACTTGTATTGTTTATTTCGGTTTATGATGAAAAAGGAATAAATTAACTATCTTTAACGGGTAGTTGTTTGTTCGTCAATGAACACTTCGCTAGTGGATTTCAGACTAAAACCACGTCGTATGAAGGTTTCTACTCATCAAAAAAAGACAATTTGTTCCTCATTTTGTTTCTATTCCAAGGTGATCATTATAATCTGTAAGTGTGAGGATGGCTCATTGATTTTTATAATATATTTATTTACACCCACACTGTTCATCAAACAACATTTGATGCTTTCAGCTAGAGGAAGTCTTAAAATAATTAAAACAGTCACATTTTCATGTTTTTCACAAATATTTTGCCCAAACACGAGTATTTTAGTAGGAATCTTGACCAACAAATCTTAGACTTAAAAATAGAGCGTCCTGTCGTCTTTAAGCACTTTGTGACTTGCGTAGCGCCCACCCACCTGCCTCCCCAGAAATCGGAAATACTCTATACAGAGACAAAGCACAGCTGATTAAAACCTGCAAATTCTTTGCCATATCGACAGACCGAAGGGCTAGAACCCAAATGGCCGCTGGATCTGAAAAGTAAAGTAAAGTAAATTAAGTCGTCTTTAGGCGAATACCAAAAACGCTTTTTATATTATGAAAATGTCAAACAAATATGTTTTCCGTGCAGTAACATTTCCATCCTCTGTTTGGTTGTTTCAGCTCTGTCTCTGCCGGTGTCCTCGCTATGATCGTCCTAATCATCAAGCAAGCTTTGTAAGAGCCCGGCCAGTCAATTCATTTGTGTGGCATCGTGGTAAAACTAGGCACTCGTAAAAATTATGAACTCGAAGAAACCGACACGTTTCCACCCGAATGGCAATATTTTTATATAAATTTTTGTCTTTTGGCTCAACACCTTTTATGCCCAGTGGGTTTTCACAGAAAACGTAACTTAAAGGGACACACAAATTTACAGTTTCCAAGGACACTACAGCGCCGGAAGTCACTTTACGGCCATTTTCTCGCTATTTAAATTTTTTAATATTTTTTATCTCAGACACCAAGAGACCCCCATCTCGTCCAATCGCTAATAATATATCGATTTCTTTTCAAGAAAGACGGGTATTGTTTTCACCAAAAGCAAGAAAAATAAACGAGCTTTCATATGATACCAATACCACTGTATGCCCGGAACCGAACGAGCGCCAGATTCCACCGTGTCGTGACACAACAATTATTTTGTGGTTCAGTCGGACGGGACGCTGATGACGCTCCGGGGGCTTAGGATGCAACCAGCTGAGAGCATGACGTCACTGGACACCATGGCACACCACTGAATATTTTTAAACATAAACATAAACATAACAGACATGTTTATGACGCTGCATTTTTGCATTGGGAAAGGGTGGGGGTGGAGTTCGGGGTAGGGGTGGGGTGGGGGTTGCATTGTTCATTCCTGGAGTAAATAAAACTCATTTTCGTCCAATATATCGACTTGCCATTGTTTTATTTCTTTTGTTAGTCCATAGAAAGGTGTGCGGAGCAACAACAAAGGGTTGTCGTATGAAACAAGTATTTAAAAGGTTAAAAAAAAAATTATTTTAAAAAAAAGCAGAGAAGGGTGCGGGGAGGGGACTATATGAAAAGGACACATTAGTACTCGTCCTGAGTGACGTCACAACTTTACCTCCCGAAAGTTTGTTCCTGGACTCGCCCTCCTTTTGTGATCAATAGCAAATAATTGCAGCTATGACAGAAGTGGGCTATCGAATGTCGTAAACGACCGTTTAAACCCCTGATCATTGAGTGTGTGTACGTGTGTGTGTTTATGTGTGTGTTTGTGTGGTTATGTGTTTGTGGGTGTGTGTTTGTGTGTGTGTGTGTGTGTGTATGTGTGTGTGTGTATGTGTGTGTGTGTGTGTGTGTGTGTGTGTTCGTTTCAACTATTGTGCTTTTCCTGATCGTCTTACAATCTGCTTGTAATTCTTTTGTTTTGGTAAGTGTGTAAGCGCTCGCAACTGCGTAAGGTCATATGAGCGCGCGGGACCACCAAACATTTTTAATTGGTAGGAAATTTTTAATTTTGTCCCGGTGGCGGCCGAAGCCTACTTTTATCGATTTTAGACCACCAAGGGATCTTTAACGTACGCAACTTGCACACGGGCCCTCCGAGATTTTTTGACCTTGTCCGACAAGGCTAGGTGTAGATCTTTCCTACCAGAAGATCAGGGGTATGGCTGGAAGACAGCAGTAAGAAGGAGCCAAGGAGTAGCAGTAGAAAGGCTGAATAAAGAGTCAGGAGCCCAGAGAAGGGGGCAAATGAGGTGACGGGGTGGGGGCAGAAAGAGGAGACGAAAGCAGGCGACAGAACATTGCTAGAGAGCAGGAAAGGAGGTGAAAGAAGACAATTTTTGAGAATTCGAACCTGTGACTTTTGAATGAGAGGCCAGCACCACAACCTCTAGGCCACGAGATCCTCCTTGTAATTCTCAAAGCATGATGTTTGTTACCACTGCTCACCACGGAGAGGTAGGAATAGGTCTTCAGCCCGATATTTATGTTAGGTGTCAATAATTAACCTGGGATAAAAATCAATTAATGCAGAGAAAAAAAAACTTGCCTTTTTAATAGAACAGTTTAAAACCGACCCACTCTTGACAAACTGTTCCAAGGAAATTTTCTTCTTTGCGAATAATAATTCTTCGTCCACTGGTCCCATGCACTTCTACTGAGCATTCGGTTACACTGCTACAGTCCCATTTAGCTTTTATCGATACCCACAAGTTCGTGGTCAGTTTTTCCGACAGGCGACCTGTCTAAGGAGTGGGGTAGGGGGAGGGGGGCGTTTCCGAAATCCCCAAAGAGAAACCCTGGGAACAGTTTGGACGTCTCCTAGAACTAAATTAAGTGTCTCAAGTAAAGGCTCACTTGTTGAGTAGTGAAAGTATTCAGTGCTTTACCTTACGTCTTGATCGGGGAGCTTCACTATTAGGTCTTTTGAAGTCTTATAATTACTGAAGCCAAAGCAACTTTAATTTAGTGCAATGTTTTCGGTTCAATGGCTGTCCCGCGATAAAAGGGAATGCATTACTCCAGGAAAAAACCTCATCATAACTAAGATGATTTCATCTGCTTCTTCAGGGTGATTAAGCTTAATATTATGCCTGGAAAAGCAGGGCCAATTTTGTCACTTTCACTTTGGCCAATCTGCCTATGCGTCTGCCACTCCCCCCCCCCCTCTCTCTCTCTCTCTCTCTCTCTCTCTCTCTCTCTCTCTCCCTCCCCTCTCTCTCTCTCTCTTTCTTTTATTTCTTTTCTTTCTTTCTCTTTCTCTCTCTCTTTTATTGCTTTTCTTTCTCTCTCTCTCTCTCTCTCTCTCTCTCTCTCTCTCTCTCTCTCTCTGTCTCCCTGTCTCTCTCTGTATGTGTACATGCGCACGCGTGCTTGTGTGTTTGTGTTTGTGTATGTGTGTGTGTGTGTGTGTGTGTGTGTGTGTGTGTGTGTGTGTGTGTGTGTGTGAGTGTGGGTGTGTTTATGTGTGTGTATGTATGTGAGTGTGTATGTGTTGTGTGTGTCTGAGTCTGTGTCTGTGTCTGTGTCTGTGTGTGTGTGTGTGTGTGTGTGTGTGTGTGTGTGTGTGTGTGTGTGTGTATGTATGTGTGTGTGTGTGTGTGTGTGTGTGTGTCTTTGTGACTTCTGCAGTGATATGAGTTACCCTTCAACTGTCTTCCTGCGTGCTTTCACAATGACCCCTTGTTAATCAGTTACTATCGTCTGAGTTGATACTGTTTTATATTATGAGCTGTACTTGTTGAGTCTTGTAGTGGCATCTCTTATTGTCATGTGGTAAAGAGTTGGGTGGTGGCGGTGTTCTTGTTTCCTGTCAGCGTCTGATTAAAGAAGGTCAACTCGCTATAAAAGTCCAACGTACGAGCATGACATGACTTAATAATCGACGAACATCTTACCCTCATTACCATCAACTTATCACCGCGAAACACATCGCTCAGATAATCGTGAGAGTGACTTCCAAAATGTCAGGGGAGTTGCTTATACTAGATTGTATGAAGTGCGCTTAACCCACCACGGCTCCAAGATCGACAGACAACTTTATCAAAGCTATGTGTTATCAGTAAGTGCTATCAGTCTGTCACTGACATAGCTTCGATAGTCTACCAGACAACTACACAGTCATCGCCGAAGTTCTACCGAAGATAAATCCATCAACAAACGCCCCCCTGCGTCATTGTACGTCACGATAGACTTTGGATAATTATTTCTAACACGTCTATTGATCATGAGCAAGAATAACGCTTCCTTGATAATACTATTTTGTGCTTTGCCAGCGACATAGCTCTTTTCATCACTGAGGCTTGATCTTGAAATTAGTTATTGAAATACTTTCCAGAGGAGCATACTTCCCCACAACACTCCTGCCAAGGTACATCAATCTGTACTGCAAGCCGTAAAGGCGATTTTTGAATAAACATTCTTTATGTTACCCATAGCATAGAAACAAGCATTTTGCTTTACGCATTTTAATAGTAGTCATACCAGTTGTATGGTAGCATAGTATAGTTTGAGGCCCTGTTATATTTTATGTGAAAGCTGGCGGTAAAGAATATTTTCTAGTTTCATTTTGAGGTTGTTCATCTTTCACTTCGTAGCTCAAACTACGAGGAGATTTCATGAGAGTATAATTTGGAGGAAAAACAGTTTCTTGCTTGGCATGAATCACTCTCCACTTCGCTGTCCTTTTCAAAACGGGATGTCGTTTAGTTTCTTTCCAGTTCCTTCGTTACAAATGTAAATACTTTTTAAAAAAATCTAATCATTATAATTTGTCATCTATCAATCACTTAAAAATAAATCATAGTCGATAACTGCAAGCACGTAGCCTACTGGGGACAACTGGCTATCTTAAAATCTTGCATTGCTTTGACGAGTTGCGTAATCGCCATAAATATCACAACTCCTTTTTTGGACATATTTCACTTTTCTAACTTGGCCCAGAAATTAACCTGTAACATGGGGTTAACGAATATATAGTTAACGGATTTGACACAGGATTTATAGGTAGCATCAAGGAATCGACTTTTAAGAATAACTCTTTCACACTGGACACAGAAAAAAGGCAGACAACTGATTTTTGTAGAACAAAATAATACAAAAACTTTTTATCCCACATCAAGGGGCATTAGACTTTCAATCCTGAAATTTTAATTTTTTTAAACAAAGGTTTTGTTACACGATTGTTGAATTATGGCAATTAGAATTGTTGGTAGATGTATAGGCAATAACCGCACAAAAGAGATCGACTAAACCTACGAAAAGTATTGTTTAGTCTAGAGTTAGTTCCCCTGCCCTTGATCTGGACTTTGTTCCTGTGGTTTGCTCTGCACGTCATGTAACGAACAGGGTTCATTTGCATGGGTATTATAATTAAATTACAGCAGATATTCACAGAACGCAGACCGAAGAATACGCAAATACTCCAACATGCATTCAAAATGTGTTTCCTTCCTACACAGCACCCTTTTCTAGGCATTCACCAGTCTCCTAAATCTCAGGGTGTGGCATTTTCAAAGTCAGTAAAATTTGTCATCTCCTATAATACATTCTGTATTTATTGTTATCTTCTAATACGTTCTATCACATGTAGGTACTTTTTAAAAATGTACTGTAAACTATGCCTCTTCATTTTGCTTTTGAATTTATAGGCTTCTGTTGAATAACTTGTTTGTTTTCCTCTTTTATCTATTTTGTGTAATAGCAAGGGAACGTTGTAAGTTCTTCCTCTCTAGGACTGCTGCAGGCCTACGATCCTCAACCCCACCCTTCAAATGCCTTTCTCCTTTCCAACGACGGTTTTCTGAAACGCCACGATGTCTTGAAACCTCTTAAGGGGTGGGGGGGGGGGGGGGGGGGGGGGGGGGGGCTACACTCTCAAAGCCCCGATTCGGCTCAAAATTATGGAATTTGAGTTGTAGGCATTTTTAACCTTCTCAGCCTCTCCTACAACTATTTCATCGCATAAGAACCCCCATACCAGGCATGTTTATCAC
This sequence comes from Aplysia californica, assembly GCF_000002075.1. Lineage (NCBI taxonomy): Eukaryota > Metazoa > Mollusca > Gastropoda > Aplysiida > Aplysiidae > Aplysia > Aplysia californica. Next base: position 1,435,209 of record NW_004797342.1, read on the forward strand.
CACCATTTCCTCAAAAAGTCAATATTTTATTTTTCTTTACCGGCCGTTTTCTAAAAAGTGACTTTTCTCTATACTTTTTTAAAATAACTCCACCATTTTTCATCCAATTTTCATGAAATTTTCACAGAATGAAGAGAAGATGTAATACTAAAAATTTGTCTATTGAATTTTTGATATTTTTTATATAGTTTTTTGTTGGTGGTGTCTTGAGTGTGAATTTTCACGGATTTTTCGCAAAATTGAATGGTGCCTCAGAAAAAAATTAATAAAATTTTAAAAAATTCGTTTAGGAAAAAAACAACAGACAAATTTTTAGATCTAATGTTTGTTAACATGCATGCAAGAAAAAAATCAATTTCCAAGAGCAGTAAGTGCGGTATTCATTACGTAAGACATGTCAACAAAATCCAATATGGCCGCAGTATCCATGGAAACGAAACTTTTTTCTCAAATTTTATTGCAGTTTTTAAGACTCCTTATTATGCTTGTTATATGTGTGAAATTTGGTAAAATTCGGTCCAGTAATAAGCGAGATAGCCTTCAGGTGTAGCCCCCCCCCCCCCCCCCAACACGAATTTCTACCACTGGCATTAAAATTTTATTATCATTTTTTAAAAAACTTGTTCATTTGTACCTGTGCTCTGCAAACAATGTCTAGCCTGATTCCATTGACGCCTTCTTTCACCCGTGTGCACCTGTTTTAATTAAGGGCCAGCAAAACTAGGAGAGGTAACCCAGCTTTCTATGTACTGGCTAGAAAATGCACAAGCTACGTCCCTTTACTACATACAAGAAACCTACAGAATTGATCGAACATCTTTCACGCACAGAAGATGTTAGTACTAGTGTAAGTGCGTGCGTGCGTGTGCTTGTGTGTGTGAGGGGGGGGGGGATCCTGAAAACAAGTTGAACGAAAATCTATTAAAATGAAACTGGTATCGTAAGGTTTTCAAAATGTAATGTTCTAGAAGCATGCTTATTATGTAATTAATTATCTTTCAGTGGATTTCCATCGTTTTTCGACTCATTGTCGCTTTCAACAGGACGTATTTATCTCTGCTTTTGCTTTCTGGTTCATGTAGAAGAAGACAAATGTTGTGTACGCAGGAAACATAGCCTAATCTTTAATTAATATTGTGCCTTTTCGGTGTTGTTGAAAGCTATGCCTGCTCATGACAATATTCGTTCTGCACAAGTACAATTATTATAGTAGGCCTTATAATCAGCTTTAGGGAGCACTTAAGTTGTGTCAAGATTGGTACGCTCATTCGTTAAATCGCCCCGGTTTTCCCTGTGTTCTTTTAATCTTACACAATGAAATCTCCACCCCCCAAAAAAATTTTTAAAAAAAAATAAAAAATTAAGAAATCCCCACCTTGAAAAAAACCCCTGATAAATTTATATATATATATATAAAAGATAAACGAAACATAACGGATTGGGGACAAAAAAGCTCGCTACATTTCCTTTGTTGTTTAAACAATATACAGAAAGCAGGAGTTACGTCTACAAGATTCAAGAAAATACATGAAGACAAGCAACTGTCAGAATGTGTTGTAACATTAATTGCAAGATATTACGGAAGTATACGATTTGACTATAGTTTCCTGACTTCATAATCATTTGCCAGTGGCATATTCCTAAACCTTTACTTCTTAAAAATATAATATAATGTGAGGCATCGTGGTGAAACCAACGCTCGTCAAAATGATACAAATCGAAGAAACCGGCATTTTTTCTGGCTGTTGGGCTTTTTTCGCATTTCCATGTACATTTAAAACACATTTTGTGTGGGTTTTACTGCAACATGTTGATCAACGCCACAAACCAAATTTAAATTTGCAGTTTCCAAGGACACTCCAACATTTAAAGTCACCAGTCTTTGGTGACCATTTTCTCGCTAATTTGAGCTTTGACACAAGGCTACCTCACCTCTTTCAGCCACAAATATCTAGACTCCTAATAAAGTTAGATGGGTTTTTAAAAAACCAAAAGCAAGACAAATGGATATGCCATGATGCCTATAACTTCATAGTCCAAAAATTGGACGGCAAGAGTCTAATTCCTCCGAGTCGCGTTTTGTCAGCATAGCAACCACCTCATACGCTGAATGCAACTCGTGCATTGCCACTTTGACCACATAAGCCACCAGAAAAAAAAAAAAAAAATAAAGAACTAGATAATTATATAGATGTCCGTTAAGAAGAGCAGATACGAAATATCTAAAAGGAGCCCATAATCTGAAGTTTGAGCTTAGTTATTTGTGCACACATGTGTCGCAATATCATCTAACCAATTATTTTTCTTTTCGTACTCGTCTGGAATCCCGAAAGAGAACTTGATCGTTTCACAAACAATATAAAGCTGCTTCTTTAGAAGTTGGCTTTCTCAATAATGAAAGCAATGCGTCATTCGGTGCTTACGGGGGATCGAAAAGATTAAATTTTCATTATCCCAAATGATCTAGGTGAAATATTATCTTTCTAAAGAACTGCGCTGGCAGATTGTTATAATGCACTTGATCTAATGAACGTTAAGAAAGGTGGGTAAAAATCTGGCTACCTTATGAATGTGGAAAGATAAAACTGTCATAATAATATTGACAGCAATATAGAAGACCTTCTAAAAATTTTATTGTATGTCATTTCCTGCTGCACGTCATAACCTTATTAGCAACTGCTTTTTAGTGTTTTGTTCGTTTTGCGTTAACTTTCTTTCTTTTGTTGTATCAAAACGGGTGTTTGTTTTTGTTTTTGTTGTTGTTTGTTTTGTTTTGTTTTTTTTGGGTGGGGGGAGGGGGAGAGGGGGGCGCGTTTTAATTTCCTACTTTATCTATATCCTCACTTTTCGAAAAACATGATTCCATCCGGCAAGATGAGAGCGCTTTTTTCATTTTGTGCTATTTGGCTTATCGACAAGTTCTCTCGCGTCAACACCTGATATGGGGGAGGCCATTACGGCAATGCCAGTTCGTTTATATGCATTTTGAATAGGTGTTATATTTTTCTGGTCTACTGAATCTAAATGTATACCCCCCCCCCGTCCACCACTTCTTTCACTTCACTCCTCCACTTTCCCACTCTTCCACCTTCCCACTCCTCCAAACTTTTCTTATAGGAGAAATAAGCCTACAATTCCTCCAGAAATACAAGCCTGAGATACACGACCTATCAACCTCCATTATCATCAATCCTAGAGTTGTTGGGTCTGCTTAATTAAAAAACGAAATCCAATGTCGTCATCCTCCCTCCCTCTTTTACTTTCTTTCTCTCTCTCTCTCTCTCTCTCTCTCTCTCTCTATCTCTCTCTCTCTCTCTCTCTCTCTCTTTCTCTCTCTCT
>NW_004797342.1:1440286-1455736 GCF_000002075.1 Aplysia californica
ATATTATAAACAATATAGCGCATATTTTTAAAACTCAAAATAACAACACTTGACCCCTTCGAGAAAAACGACACGTGACAAAAAAGTGTTTTTCGTTCAATTTCATATCATTTCCCTCTTTTTGTAAACGTTGGCGTCTGATGTGGTGGGGCTTGCAGCTTCAGTCCCACCTGAATTTCTTTACCACATATTTACTTTTGTATTACACCTGTATTTCCTAAATTATCGAACATAAACTATCCAGCTTTTGCAAAATTAATTGTATCAATTGGTCTTAACTTATCAATATTTTTTTAACACCTGTTGGTTGTATTCTAGAAAATTTCTTAATACATACTAAATAAAAATCCAAGTGGGTGGTTTCTTCGATGTTAAATGGTTTATAGCTGAGGCATTATCGCCGTTAAAAGCAGGTCCGTCATTTCTTTCTAATTGAGAGATTTATGCTTACTGAAAGCATGTTTTGAGAGTCTTTGGTTCTAAAATGTGTTCGCTATAAAATTAATTTCTTGTAGCCAGTTTTGCCATTAAAAAGTATCATTCGTGTGCTGTGACGTAGGCCTATGCGTATGTAAAATGTGTGTGAGAAGCGAGAAGTGCTGTGAACAATACCATTTTTCGTGTGATGGAGATTTATAGGACCTTATACTTATATAAATCTATGAATTAAAGTTTCTAAACCTAGCCTCGATTCTTGTAGAAACAATATCATTAAGTTAAGACAAAATAATACAAAATGCTATCAAAAGTATGGGTGAATTGATTCACCCTGTAAGAAGATATCCGAGGATAAATTGCGCAGCGAATTTTTGACCACACTATAGAATTCTTATTGGAAACTCATTTTAGTCCTTTGCCAAACATACAGTAGCTGCCCAGAGACTGTGAACACATCAACCAACGAAATTTTGGCATTCTGTTGTGGGTGGAAAGCAATGGAGATAGTTTAATTTTGAATATCTTATCATGAAAGATGCACAGTTAGACCAAAATGTTGTTGATAAATGTATTCAAGACCCCCCCCCCCCCTCAGAAGGGTTCAAATCATGTACATATATATTAAGACACATTGGTAAGTCCATTATTTTTTGGTGTGGTATTGTCGCAAACAATTTTATATCCTAATACTTTTCGATCTATTCACATTTTCATGTTGTCTTTTTACATGCGTGTTCTACTGACTTTTCAGTCAATACGCATCCATTTTAATCTGAGCGACTTTATTTTTGATCACGGCAAGCCCATCCTTTTCATAAACCATTCGACGCCACTGCCTGTAAAAGAAAAACAAGTTCATCACAATAATAAATTATTATTTTAGAACATGATATCGATGAAAGACACGACCGAAGAAAGAAGAAAGTAAAGAAGTAAATAAGGCCCGGAAGAAAATGAGGACGAGAAAAAAATAAATGAAAATGAAGGAATTATAAAAGTCGGTTCACGTCAAAAACTGCCTAACGTGATGGGCGTTTGAATGCGTCATGTTTAAATCTTTTGGGTGGAGGTTACATTAATCTCATGACATTTTGCTCGGTACACTCTTTGGATTCAGGGAAAACAGAACAATCATTGATTTTCCCCTTTCTTCTCTGCAGGAACAATACAAGACGAATGGAATCTCGCCCTTTTTGCATGGCGTGGTAGGCTTGACTGAACCGAGATACGTCACCTCGTTCCCGTTTCCGTTGTCAAGGAAGCGACCAAGTAATGGGCCTTTCGTAAATTGTTGTCCGCCACGAGCGCTGTCCCAGACCGGATATCCGGTTCTGTTTACAGTCGGTGCTGCGGGAAGACACAGGCCATTTTCCTTCTTTTTTAACCCTAGTCATCTTACCTCATTTGTTTGCAAAAAGGTGACGTTTTGGTTAGGTAAAACTTCTGGGCATTGCAAGGTAATCTTTAAAATCGATAACGGAGGGATGAAAATAGAAAACAAGGCCAGAACAAAGAAGAGCATGATTCTGCTTTCAGGAGTCTGCATAATTATATCCCCGTACACGACCGGGCTGTTAGCTACTCAGTTTGGGTGTTCTCTGTTTCCTCGTACACCTCACTGCGCATTGTGCATCACCACAAGTGCCACCTTCTGCACAGGCTCTTGGATTGTTACCGAAATCAATTCAGAATCTTTTCGGTCTCCCCATGGTTTGCAGTTTACAAATGTCTAAGTCTCAGCGTCTGTGGTATAGCAGTTAGGAGCTTCGCTGTTGCGTGAAGGGTGGGGATAATTTTTATCGAGTATCTCTGTCTTTTCGCTAGGACCTTGTATCCCTTTCAGTCCAGGTTGGCCCTGACAGGCTGGGTTGAAGTCCGCCTCTTGTACGAATTAAACAGTGTCGATTTTTTAATATTATTTGAAAGAGAGATAGAAAACAAGAGACAAAGTTTAATCGGGACGTGAAGAAAGTAACATCATAGGTTTTAGCCCCAGTTTCAAATTTCAGTTCAGATGAGAAAAGGGAACGGGAATCCGTTCAACTCAAATGGAACGTTTTGAAAAAGTAGTCCATGATTATGGATATTTAAAGACCAAATTAAGTTGTTTTTTCATCATCATCATCATCATCATCATCATCATCATCATCATCATCATCATCATCATCATCATCATCATCATCATCATCATCATCATCATCATCATCATCATCGTCATGCATCATCATCACCATCATCATCACTATCCTCTACATCCCCGGTCTCATCATTATGACAAGTACATGTGAAAAAACAAACAATTAAAGCTACACCATTACAGCTATCCTTACCTTTTGTTTTATAATAATAATAATAATAATAATAATAATAATAATAATAATAATAATAATAATAATAATAATAATAATTTTAATAATAATAATAATAATAATAATAATAATAATAATAATAATAATAATAATAATAATAATAATTATAATAATTATAATAATTATAATAAAAATAATTATAATAATAATAATCATTATAACAGCCGTCTTCAAATTATCTCAATATCCCTTCTGGAAACAGCAGAGCAACAGCGGTACCACCAGCAATGGCGCTACCCCAAAAAAAATTGAAAGTACCAAAAACAGCAACAACAAAAAATGATAAGATGTATGCAAGGCACGGGCCGGACCGTCTAAGCAGTCGTTTTCTCAGCTCCTGGCGCTGTTGGAGATAGACAGTACAAGATGAACGAGGGAAAGGGGGGGGGGGGGGGGGGGTGGAGAGAATTACAGGGATCTAATTCAGGATGCCGTTAATTTCAACCCATTGCCATTTTAAGTCCCAAAGTATTGCCGTGAAACGATTTTTTAACGGGTGCAAATAGAAAATGAGACAAGTTATCATCATCATCATCATCATCATCATCATCATCATCATCATCATATAAATAAGAAACTTCTTAAATATAATACCTATCATGCGACAATGCCTTTGTCTTCTTCTTAATGGTCTGACTACACAGCAATAAATGTTAAAATCAACATTGGCACCAAAATCGTGGTAGAAAATACAATGATAACAAAGCGGTAACGCCAAAATATGGACGGTAGAAAACAGGAATGATAGAAAGGTGAGCTTTTTTAATAATGCAAGGCACGGGCTGGATCGTCTGAGCAGTGGCTTTCCGTTCCTCCCTTCGCTGTAGGAGAAGATGGACGGGGGCAGAGCCGTGACAGATTAGGGATGTGCGTGTCCGAAGACCGTCGTGGGAACTTTAGGCTAGCGCTTACCGGACGCTGGCTGAGGGAAGAGCCACGAGAATGGAATGACATGAATATGCATGCTTCTCTTGTGCCTTAACGGTATGATAAATAAAGCGATTGAGAGAAGATTCAGACAACACATCTCAGAACCAGAACAACTGACTGGTTGATAGATTGATAGACCTGTTTGAGTCGGTGGGGGAAAAGAGGGGGGGGGGGGTGCTTTTTTCATTATCTAAGTTTGCATTTGATTGTTTCTTTGTGTGTGTGTGTGTACACACACACACACACACACACACACACACACATTCTCTTTCCACACACATATGAACCATACACAAATTAATATACTGTAATATACACAATGCAATCCCTATGTTAACAAACATACTCACATAGAGATACGTAGAAGATTAACAAAAGTACACAGAATAGATACATAGCCATTCACATAATATTGTAAGGAAAATGAAATTACTGGGTTAGAAATGATTTAATTAAATGTGTCTCTAAAATGTAAACTCCGATGTTGTGTGTTAGGAAGTTCTACAATGGAGCAAGATGCTCTATTTCTGTTTATTTCATCTCCTTGGAACTCTTAAATGTACTTATCGCCTGATCTCAGCGAAATAGACGGAACATAAATCTGTATAAGATCATTAAAATATAAAGGAACTTTGTTATTGAAACACTTGTAGCTGTAGCATAATATTGCAATGATTTTTATACGATATTCTAGCTGACACAAGGAGCCAGTGCAATGTTCTTAATGAATGTGAGAGTAAAGTGTTCCCTTTTCCTTTTTCTAAGTGCAAGCCTGGCAACGAGATTTTGATCTCGCTGTAAGTTGTGAAGAGTGGTGTTGGGTAGGTTGGCTACGAGGCCTTTGAAGCTGAAGTGAGCAGCACGTGAGAAAAGGAAATATGATACGAGAGTTGTCAATGAGCATTCATTCAAAATTATAGACATATGCCATTGATAAAACGAGATGGGTCATAGATCATTGAAATTATGTGCTGTTCCATTGACAATTTTGAATCAAAATACACTCCCAGAATTTTTGCCCTTTCTTAAAAAACCGGTAGTATTCCTTTTTCAGTTCAAATGGGATCTACTCTATGGGCGGTTATTTGGGTTAAATAAAAGAATCTCGGTTAAATCTTAATTAAGTTTGAACTTGTTTCTAATCACCCAGTTGTTGACATAATCAATATACAAACCAATAGTGACAGCCAGATATGGACTCGGACCCCCCCTCCCTTCCCAATTAAAAATAAACAAATAAAACAAACAACAACCAGACAAACAGATAAACAAACAAACAAATAAATAAACAAATAAATACACAAACAAACAGCCACAACAAAACAAAATAAACTAGTAAAGAAACAAACAAACAAACAATTAAACAAAACAAAAGCAAAAACAAAGAAAACAAACAAAATAGTAGTATAAGCAAAAACGACGCCCCCCCCCTCTCCTCCGCGCTCGGTAACTACCCTACCTGGGCAGTCTCTACTCCGGGCTCAAAAGGTTTACTGATATAATTGTCTTCCCGTAGTTCCTTCAGTTGCTTTTGAATCCAGAACAAAGTGCAAAGCACCTTTAGGAACAGAGGACGGAAATATTCCATTTAGTGTTTTTGTACAAAGGAAAATCCAGACTCAGAGACTCAAAGACACTAACAACTTGGGCTTTGTTCAGTTGGATACATATAATTTCAATAAACAAACCTGTTGGAAAAGAAAACAAGACTCAGTCAGACTTCCATGAAAGTAACCAAATAATGATTGTTTTCCATTTTCTTTAAAAGAAGGTTGAGGTTGTTGAATCGTTGTATCATTATCTCATTACTGTTCAATTATCTTTTTGTGTCAATCGCTATTAGAATCTCTTTTATTACAAACCCCCAACAAAACCATGTTGTTGTTTTTTTAAACAACAAAATGAGTTCATATCTCTGGTACATTATTAGAACGAACAGGAAAGGAAACGGAACAAACCCAAAGTATTGCCCAATGCATCATGATATCATGGTTAAGAAGACCTTCATTAACCCCCTTGCCTCAGCATGCCCTCTATCAGCAAAACCCGCCCATCCTGTTCTGATAAACGGGACATGCCACGAGATTTTATCGATCGCGCAGAACGAGCCTTACAGGCTCTTATTCAATTAATGATTTATCACCAGCGGATGATCCTTTCTTCACAAACACAAACCATCCCGACGTTCGGTGCCCTCTCCCCTTCTCTTCTAGTTGTAGACAATCATTCTTCCTAACATAGCATCTTCCTCCTTTTATTCCTCCCTCTTTTCTCAATCAGACCTACGTCCGTATTTCCATCTCCCGTCTCCTAAAAAATACTAGCTCCCCCCTCTTTTTAGCTCCTCAATGCCCCAAAAAAGAATCATCTCTCTCTCTCTCTCTCTCTCTCTCTCTCTCTCTCTCTCTCTTTCTCTCTCTTTCTCTCTCTCTCTATCTTTCTCTCTCTCTCTTTATCTCTCTCTCTCTCTCTCTCTCTCTCTTTATCTCTCTCTCTCTCTCTCTCTCTCTCTCTCTCTCTCTCTCTCTCTCTTTCACACGCACACACACACTAGACTTTCCCCTCTTTTCTCTCCTCTTTGCCGAAACTCGCCTTGCCTACTCTCCACCGACTCACCTCTGGGTCGGAATACCTAGCTCTCTTTATTCCACATTTACTTATCCGTATTCTCCTCTTAAACTACATACAGCCCCCCTCTCTCCTGCCCAATCTTTTTTCCTTTCCCTTCCCTCACCCCCCCCCCCGCCAACTTTCTTTTGCCTCACCCCCCCTCTCTCTCTATCTCTCTCTCGCTCTCTATCTCTCTCTTCCTCTTTCTCCTCTCTTCTTCTCTCTTCCTTTATCTCTTCCTTTCTCTCTTTCGTTTGTCTCCTTTATGTCTCTCTCCCTTTTTAACAAATGAACCCTTTCCCTTCCCCATTCTCTTTAAAAAATTCATTCCATCTCCCGTCCAAGTCCCCCCTCCCCTCCCCCCTTCCTCTTTATCTATTTATCTCTCTCCCTTCTTTTCTTGTAAGATTCGCCCCTTTGGTTAATTTACCCTCTCCCCTCCCCTCCTCTTTCCCGTCTCCTCCAAGCCTTCATTTCATTCTTTCTTTACCAGTCTCCACGCCTCAGCCACTTCTATACCCCCGTGTCGTCTCACGTGCCCCTTGCCGACCTCCTTTCTTTCCTCTTTCTTTCTGCCTGATATTCCCGGTCTTTTTTTCCCCTTCTTTTTTATTTTGGACAGAGACAGCTTGGTTTTTACCTGTTTTTCAGCCAATAAATCCAACGCTATTCTTTCACCTCCGAACTGCTGTTCATTCTCGACATCACACCAATATACACAATTTTACCTTTGGGAATTTGTTCAAACTAGCGCCAGCTTTCCCCTAGGTCAATTCCTTCCTTATTTTCATTAAAGTGTAAGATATGCTATTTAGTGAAATACCTTAGGAACTGAGAAAGAAAACTGTTTTAAACGTACGAGAAATTAAAAAAACTTTGTCCAGAACTTCATAGCAACATGTTTTTCTTACTTACTCAAAGCACGACTTCTAAAAGTTGTAAGAGTGGTCGTTTATTAATTACTCTAGAGAGGACAGATCTATTACAGAAACCTGTAGGCATATGCAAAACCAGCGCTCGTTGCAGAAATTCGAGTAACGCAAATATTTCACTGGTCTGATTTGTGAGTCATTGTTGTTACCGTTGTACAGGAGCTACTGTTGCTGTTGTTGTTGATGCTGCTGTTCTTGTTCTGGATTCTGTTTTCCTTTCTACGTCTGTCCATGCCGTTGTTGTTCAAGCAGAAAACGCTAGTAAAATTAAACTGGGGTCAGTTGCTTCTATTTTAGTCCTGATCAGTTTCGTGTGGCACAGTTATGTAAATAGATTTTTAATATTAATTTAATTAACTTAAGGTTTTTAAGGAAATAGAGGGGCTGTGTCAATTTCGGCACTGCTTGTTTTCATAAAACACATATCAATCTCATTTTGACAACATCGCTCTTTCATTTCGGTGTTAGAGATATGATAAAAATACACAAATAAGCAACACACTTTGATAATCAATTTTTATCTCTTTCCAGTGGTTAAAGCTGTTCGCAGTGTATAAACAGTATGTGACGGTGTTGTTTTGCAAAGAATAAAGACTTTGACATTTGACTGAGAAATCAACCTGTATACACTTCAGCCCAAGCATTAAAACAAACACAGAAAGATTTAGAGTTCGTGCCGATCCGGTGGGGACTCGGTTAGCATAATAATTTTCTGCTAATTTTGGCTTCTGAGATTTCCTCACGAGGGTAACAGCTCTGGCGACAAAATCTAATTCTATTCAAAGGTACAATCAAATTATGGCAAATTGTGAACGCCAAAGTGGACGAATTTCAGGACGAATACATGTCCAAGGGAATGGCTTCTTTACTTGTACGTAATGTACCTATGCATGGAGGCGAACATTCCAAGTGGGAAGTGTTCCTCGGTTACTCCTGTCCTTGTTTCTGAACCCCTGCTGCCCTTGATGCTTGCACAGAGTCGTGTCAGTCCGTCCCGAACTGTCAGAGGTTACACTGGCCTGATGGGACGTACACACGAGTCCCCCTTGTCGGGTCTTCTGGTCAGATCAGAGAAGAGCATCAGACCGGCTCAGAATAATATAGACCAAACTGTCTTCAACAAAAACAAATACATCAACCAATTTTCTGCTCTTACTCATGGTTAAAGTCCCTTTATATCTTCTAGTGTGATAAATATAATTTGTCATTCTTTATGATGTCAGTTATGACATATTTGTTAGCCAATAACCACCCCCCCCCCCTCTCAAAAAAAATAAAAAATTATCAATTACAAAGACAACCCCCCCCCCCAACAACCAAAAACAGCAGCAGCAAACAACAACAACAACAACAAAAAACTAAAAACAAAACACCCCCCCTCCCCTCAAACAAAACAAACCGTTTTCGCACTTTTATGACTTTTAAAAACTATCAACGTTGAAGTATCCAGAAGTCACCTTCTCATTTTTAGCCGAGCGGACTATCTATAACTAAATAAACATCCCCCACTAGCAGAATATAGTCAATGTGCTGTAGTTACCGACGAAAGCTTTTTCTTTTAACTGTGAACTTAAAAATAATACACGTCTATTTATTGCATGCGCTGGCTCTTCTAATCTAAAAATTGCAGTCCGTCGCTCCCCCAAATCTACCCCCCCACCCAAAAAAAAAACCGCCACCCCCCCCCCCCCCGCAAAACCGTCTCCCCCCGTTCCTCCCTCCCTCGCAAACCTATTTCCTCACTTGTTCGTTCTTCATCCGTCCATTGTTTCACTCACGGAAGAGCTAGACAACAAGCAAAAAATAAGAACGGACATTATCTCCAAGTTGTTCTCTTCCCCTCTGACTTCTAGCCAGATGGCTCACTCTTCAAACCTTGCGGAAGAGCTGTGCTTAGTGTCCCGCACCATGTGGGCCATCACTCACCTTCGGGAGGAGCGTCCAAGCAGAAAATTGATCAGTCCTGATAAAGCGAAAGTTGAGATAACATCTTCGCGTCCGGGCAAGATAAGCTTTCAATCAAGCGCGGCGCGGATTTGTACCGTGTGTTTAGATCCCCCATTAGATCTTGGGCAACTTGCGCTAAGAGGAAGTCAGCCTGTTCCATAGGTTCACTTCCGCTTAGAAAACAGAGAAGAAACATACTATGATTAAGATGGCAATTTCCATAATGGTATAGAAAAAATATACACAAATTTTTATACAAAAATAAAACAGTCCTCACCCCATCCACCCCCTCAAAAACTCAAAATCCAAAGTAAAAAAAGAATAAAAAAAGAAAAAGCCCTGATAATGGGCAGAAAGAAATATCGTTTTTATGAGCGAATCAATATTATATAGTGTCTGTGGTGGAGCGGTTAGGCGCTTCGCTGCCGCACGCAGGAGACCCTAGTTCGATTCCAAAGTAGGGAAACATTTTATCGAGCATTTCGGTCGATCTGCTGGGATGTTGCATCACTCTCAGCCCAGACTAACCCTGAAAGGCAGTTAATGTTTTCAAATTTTTGAATTTGTCAGATTGTTTCCTGCTTGGAGTGCACGCCTTGTACTAATTTTCCCCCTCATCTTTATCGTCTGGGTTTATATCTTTAGAAAGTTTAAACATGTTATTCTTCAGCATTAATTCTGACCGGAATCTCTCTCTCTCTCTCTCTCTCTGTCTGTCTGTCTGTCTGTCTGTCTGTCTGTCTGTCTGTCTGTCTGTCTGTCTGTGTCTCTCTCTCTGTCTCTCTCTCTCTCTCTCTCTCTCTCTCTCTCTCTCTCTCTCTGTATCGTGTTGTTCATTAGACTATGTTGTATGTACACTGGGAGTTAAACAAAAGACATATGAAAGGGAATTAACTCTGTCATCTCAGCTCTAATTTCAACAAAATTATATTTAAAAAATATATTTAAACAACGGGACTTGAAACTTTTCAATTTGAGGAAAATCATTGTACCTGTATCACGTTTTTAAATTTTTAACCGAGACTGAGAAAGCGCACAATTTTACCTCTTGAAAGTGTAGCTACGGATGCGTATTTGGTGCGCTCTGGTTTCACGACAAGGACGGTAAAACCACGATCGCTGCATCAGACAGACATTTCACTGTGCGCAGAAAGTTCTGGAGACATTTGAGGAGGAGAAAGGTCATGCTGTTGATGAGACCTGATTCCATTAAGATGGGACCACACCCAACACACTAAGCGTGGCCCTTGATGTTGCAAGAACAGTTGGGGGGACGCTTTAAAAGCCGAAAGGGTTCAAATGAATGATCACTGTATTCCTCCATCTTGAACTCCCTCGGTTGTTTTCTGTAGTATTTTATGATAAAATCTACAGAAATAACCAGGGGCGGCTCGTGGGGCTAAAAAGTGGACGTGCACAATTCAGCTATCGCATGCTGAAGACAGTCAAGGACATAGTAAATGAGACGGTGTATAATTTTAGGATCTTTGGGTTGGTGAGGGAGGACCTGTTGCTTTTATTTTCATTGTTTTCACTTGTCACTTTGACTTCTAGTACTAAATTTGTTTGTTAGCTAAACATCAATTTCGTTCATCCTGTATTGGAACTGAGTACTCAAGTAATAACTTTCACTACTCCACTACAAAACCATTCAAAGGCACAACTCACTCACAGGACCGTCACGTTCACTCCCCCCAGGTTAACAGTCACAGAGTCACTTAAAATAGTGGCAGGACCATAGAATTATCTCCTTTTAAACCTATAGTGTACATCTAGGCCTATGGGCAGGACAGACAATGGACCAATAACAATTCACTTGAGCACACCGCCGGATTGCTCCGTGACTCACATAAAAATGGCAAAGAATAGCGCAGGGTCTATCGCATTTATTTCTAGACTGCCAACTGCGGGCTATGTTTCGGCACTATTCGGCAGGAGCACATTTGAGATGTGCCGTCTTATTAATATTAATGTACCGCCAAACTCGCTACGAGTGTCGTCATTGCTTGGGTTATCCCCAAGAGCGATTTATAGGTCAGGTTAATCTGTTGAATATCCTGTTATGTTTAGCTAAAGTGCGTGGACTTTGGCATGGCATAGTAGACGTTTCACGGCGCTATAGACACAGAAATGACAGTTATGGCACCAGTTAGGACCTTGTTGTGATATAATATTTGGCTAGTGTTTGTTTCTGGCTTCTTTTATTTTATTATTGAGGGTGTTTTACGTAAAAGAACGTAAAAAAAAAAATTGGGCGGCACTGCACAACCGTGCTCTATGGACGAACTGTGCCTAGAAATAACCCACAAACAATATCAGACATTCAAAACTCAATGTTAAATGGAAAGTCAAAAGAATCTACCCTGAAACATGCCATAGGGTTATCTATTCTCCTGTAGCGTATTCGACCTTTTCTGAATAGAAAGACCTGAAACATATTAATTCAAATAGCCACTAGCTACCCAGAGTTTATATGGCGATAAAAATTCTATATACATCTGTTCTTCAATAACACATGCCGGTTATGGTGGATTAATTTACTTCATATGGTAAAATCTGACGTAGCCTTGTTTGAATTTTACTACTTTCAAATGTTAAAACTGACCTTGCGATCACACAGATATTGCCCATTTAACCGGGTCTCCGTTTTCTTTTTTTCTTTTTTGAAACCCGATACTTATGTGAGAAAATATGCAAGAAAGTTATACAACTTTTGTATTGCACACAAAAGAATCCGATTTCTTTTACATCAGGACAACTCGTGAAAAGAATATCGGTTTATTTTTTCTAATGCACAAATATCGACAAATTGTTCCTTCGCCATCAAACTAAGAAACATCTCGTCGATTTGAATTATTAGAGTGTGTCTTTGATAATGTATATCTAGTATGCGACTGGAACAACTTTAGTATCAAGTCTTTTTTGTGAGGCTCTTCGGCAATCTCTACGAACCTGTGTAGGCCATAACCTTCCATAACAGACAAACTTGTGTAGCATGTGAAATTTTATTTCCCCTTACCTTAAGGAGGGCAATTTCCTGCTCTCTGTCAAATTCACTTTTCCTCTTGGTTTCTTGGCCTTTTCGAAAACAATTTCATCACGAAGTCGCCGGCAAGGGCACAGCGTAACAAGGCGTTTTCGTCCCATTAACGTTTACCTGCAACCTGTCACCTTCCAAAGAATAGCGTGCTGTGTGATGGCCTGGCTATGCTGATTCATGCAAATCACAGGTTAAATGGATTTTGTCTTTTTTTTGTCTGCGTTTTAGTTTGTTTGTTTTTGTTTCAAAACACAGGTAAGGTTTCAAACCTATTGAAGAGTCTAAACAGCAGCACTCTTTTCAACTTGGCCCGTAAGCAAAATTGGCTGAGACTCAGAGCCAAACTGTGGGCCTAGAGGTTAAGGTGTTAGTTATGTTAGCCTCTCATTCAAAGGTCCCGGGTTCGAATCCGGGTAGCGACCGAAAATAAATTATATTCTAAAAGTGTTTCCTTTCAGCTCCTTTCCTGCTCTTTTGCAATGTTCTGTCGTCTGCTTTCGTCTCCTCTTTCTGCCCCCACCCACTCACCTCCTTTGCCCCCTCCTCTGGGCTCATGATTTTTTCTGCAGCCTTTCCACTGCTACTCCTAGGCTCCTTCTTACTGGTGTCTTTCAGCCACACCCCTGATCTTCTGGTAGGAAAGATCTACACCTGGCCTTCTCAGAAAAGGGCGAAAAGTCTCGGAGGGCCCGTGTGCAAGTTGCGCAGGTTAAAGATCCCTTGGTGATCTAAAATCGGTAAGAATAGGCTTCGGTCACACCCCTGCAAAATTCAAAATTTCCTACCAAATGTAAAAGTTTAATGTGTCCCACCGCTCGTATGACCTAATGCAGTTGCGAGCGCCGTAAAACACTTACAAAAATAAGATCCAAACTGAACACAGGTTGATTGATATCAAACCAATGAGTCGAGCACAGCTTAGTACAAATTTCATTTAAAAAATTGGTGTAATAGATATGGGACAAGGAAAATTATATAACAGACACATTTATAGTCACATGGCATTTAAAGCATGGTATAGATGACATTAAACGAACAGGGGAGTTGTCATCGTTCTAGTTCTTGCGCACGATTTTTTTAAAGATCCTGCATTCTACCTAGGCACTATGAAGTGAGATCCAGCACTATTAGAACTTGCCAAAATAATGTCTGATATTCATTTTATATTTGCTCTATATGGCCCATTAAAAAACAACCCATTTTCCACCCAGCCCCCATTTTCGTAGCATGATGCACCAGTTCGCATTAGACCTTTCACTAAGAGTTGCAACAATCGCGCCATATTGCGGGCTACAGCAGTCTAACAAGTCGACAGAAGTTTTCAGATGTTAGTTTTTCACAAATTTCCTTTGCCTTCTGAAATCATGGTTAAATTTAGTAAAGAACAGAGAGCTTTTTCTATTGAACATAACCTCTCCACAAACACATTATCTTCCCTGACATTTCGTAAGTTCTGTGCACGGTATCGAAAGAATGGTTAAGTGCCCCCAAGACCTTTGGTGTCATGAGTAGAGAAGTTCTGTCAGTTTGGATCTGTAATGAATCAGAAATAAAACTTTCCTTTAAAATGACCACTTCAGGTCGAACACAAACCAAACGCAGCCTTTTAAACGTCCTTGGGAGGTGGGGGGGGGGGGTAAATTTCAGTAGCCCAGTCTCATGAGACGTCTGTCCGTAGATGTAGCTATCAAAGCATGTGATCTCCCCCACCCCCCAAACCCGCCCCCAAACTCACCCCCCCCCAAAAAAACAACAACAACAACAACCCAGAAACGAAACAAAACAAAAAAACTCAATAAACAACAACCCCCACCCACCCCCTTTTCTCCCCTACATCTCCCTCAAGTGTTTGTTTTGCAGAATAAAGGCAGCATTTTACTTGTGTATTTTAGATTCACTACCCCCCCCCCACCCCCATCCCTATTTTCCCTACCTAGTTCTTGTTTTTGTTCCTGATGTTCTTTTTCTAATCGTTTTGTTGTTGCTCTTGTTATAGTTATTTAAATTGTTGTTGTTGTAGTAGTTGTTGTTGTTGTTGTTGCTGTTGTTGTTGTTGTTGTCGTTGTTGTTGCTGTTGTTTTTGTTGGGTACAACCCCACTTCTGTTAAATAATATTTTAAAATTAGAGCAAAAAGATGGATTAAAAAAAACAACAACATAAAGGAAACAAAACCATTAAAAAGGTACCGCATCTGGCCAATGTCCAGGAATTACTAATTTATCTCCTAATAAAAATGATTAATTGAGGCAGGGTATATGTTATTGAGGTTATTTCTATTGGTGGGATGCAAAGCAGACGTATTTCATTATCTCGTTAGATACACTTGTGAGGCGTCGTAAGGAAATCAAGCGCTTGTCATACTAATAATGAAGAAGCCGGGAATTTATTTTGGTCTTTGGGGAATGTTTTTCAAATTAAATTTTTGTTTGTTTGTTTTTTTGTCGTTGCTTTTTTTTTGGGGGGGGGGGGGTCAGAACCTTTTGAAAAACACACTTCTTTGTGGACTTTAGTTTATAAAAAAACAACAACAAAACGAAGATGAGAAGTACAAAAGAAAGAAGAAATTTGACCGACACCAAAAGTGGGCATTGCCCTACCTATAGGAGAAGTTTTGTTTTCATTCGTGTGTATAGATCTACTTGTTTGGTAATAAATAAAACTCTCCTTGTCTTTTACAGAAACTGAACAAGGGTTCAATAACTTTACCATCAATTTTTTCAAAACAGCATTTTTCGGGATAGCCTCCTGGTGCTTATAAGCGACCAATTACAAATACCTCTTTTATTCAAGTTAAATTTGCATTTTCTGTTTCCGTCATAAGCAAGATGTATGCGATTAGGCTTTAAGAAGATGTCAGTAACTCTATAAACCCAAAAACTGACGAGCGCCTGATTCCACCATGTCGACGACACGTCTCTGTAGGGTTACTGATAAGGAGAAACACACCGACCTTCACATTACGGGTTGGTTTCAGTAGTTTCCACCCAAACACAATTGTTTATCTTCTACGATTATGTTGATCAATTATTTTTAGGTCTTGTAACTGTTCAACTGAAGAATCATAGAAGCTTTAGTGGTATCGTAAACAACAATAAGGTAGAGCGAGAGAAAGAGAAAGAGAGATAGATAGATAGATAGGTAGATAGATAGATAGATAGATAGATAGATAGAGAGAGAGAGAGA
>NW_004797342.1:1457060-1462113 GCF_000002075.1 Aplysia californica
GGGGGGGTTGGTGGAAGTGCCGCATTCCAATACCCTTCTGATGAGGAAGATAACGCTTAGGGTAATGGAGGTCAGCCCTGTTCCATAGATCGGTCGCAGAGATGGCAGGCGAGAACAGGCCACTAGACCATGTGGTAACGAGGGTGTCATTAGTGGTTCACTCGCAAAAGGAACCGATCAACTTTGAGAAAAACTCACTTTTTTTTTATAGTTAAAAAACAATTCCTTTCCTCAATTTCTTTGAAAGACTATTCCGTCATTCAGCTTTCTTGGTCTGCATCATATCTTTTCGTCGACACACATTTGTCTGTTTACGTGCCTTTGTTTTGAGTACCTTCTCTGATTTATGACCATCGCTATTTACGTCTATGATATACCTGAAAGTTCGTGTCCGTCTCGCTCAGCTTTATGAATTTTGATTGTTTCGATTCTCACGTCTTGTTTTTTGCGTGTATATACACCCTTTCTGTCGTTCTTTCTCTCTGTTCTCTCTCTCTCTCTCTCTCTCTCTCTCTCTCTCTCTCTCTCTCTCTCTCTCTCTCTCTCTCTCTCTCGCTCCCCCCCCTCTCTCTCTGTACTTTCATACACATGAACCTACACATATACTGTTTCCCTGTTTCCCTCTCCCTTCCAACATTCTTATCCACACACAGATGTGTTAACACATAAACACATACTTCTTCAATCCACCCATACACGTATATACAACATGTATAAATATACACACTTTTTAATCACTTACCACATGCACATAGACATACTTATTACAAGAAAATACACATACACATATATATTAACTACACAAACGCTCGAACATACTTTTATTTCAGTAATCATACAAACACACATGCACTCTTCAAGCAAGCACATAAACAGATCCCTCTACAACATAAACACACATGGACTAATGGATGCACACAAACACACACATGCAGGCTCCCACACTCGCACATACTCTTTCCCCACTTCCACATCAGACGACAAAAAGCACACTCACCAAAATCTGCCAGTTTGAGTTCCCCTCTCTCATTGATGAGCAGATTCTGTGGCTTGAGGTCCCGGTGCAGCACTCGGCGTTTGTGGCAGTAAGCCAGCCCGCGCAGCAGTTGGAACAGGAATAGCTACACACCGGCACAGGTGCAGATGCAGGGAGACATGGGGGACACACAGGCATGAGATTCAGTAAGTTAGAAAGTTTATTCAGAGTTTAAGGCCATTGGCCCGCATCACATCACATAAAACACCCATTTGATGAGTAAAGTTTTCATAATGAATAAGTACAGGTTGTGCACATATCTCTTATCATGGGTCAAACATTGCATATTTCTGTCACTGGGCCGAGTCAGGCTGGGAGGGATTAACAATTTCCTTTGATGGACAAAGTGTGAACAATAGAAAATAAAGTAAAATTAATCGAAAAGGCATGAGATTCATTTGTTAGTGAAAAGGAAAAGAGAAGCAGCACACCAACATGAAAACGGCAATGTGATGCAGATAAAAAGCAAGGTATACACATATAAACAATAGAAGGAATGAAAAGAAGTCGGACATACCAGTGACACCCTCCAACAACACACAGACATGATTCAGTTTAACACATTGTTGCCTCAAAAAGAAAAACAGAAACATTTTATCAGGAACAAATATCAGGACAAACGAAGTCCTAAAAAGAAGTAAAATTAGTTGACCACAGAACAGAACCATACTATCCTCAACAGTTACACCAAAACAGACATACATATTCTTCGTTAGATTCCATGACACAATTTCCCTCATTCACAACATGGAAGGGCTTTTCCCAAACACAAAGATAATTGACTTTGAACATGATGTAGAAGCAGCCATGGGCATCTTTGTACAGTGTTTGAGCACACTGTCAATTGTTAGAACATGGGTTCCACCATAAGATTATGAGTACCATCGTAAGAACATGGGCATTGTTGCGAAGTCTTTGAACTCCATTATAAGATCATGGTTCCATAGTAAAAACATGGACCCTATTATAAAGTGGTGGATTCAGTTGTAAGTTGAGGGTTCTGCTGTAAAACAAGGGGTTCAATTATATTGTAAGAAAGATAATGTAATCATTGAAAGATGATAGGTTCATTTGTAACATGAGAACATGGATTCCGCTGCAAAGCTATGGGTTCCATGTAAGACTGGGCTCAGTTGTAAGATTATGGGTTCAATTGTAAGAATGTGGGTCCCATTAAAAGATTATTGGTTCGGTCGAAAGAACCTAAATTTCATCCCTTGCGAAAACAGGGGTTCCATCCCTGACTCCATCGGGCACCACCTAGTACCCCTCGGAAAAGAGCTTTGAACTACATTTCTTAGTTCAACCAGGAGTAATCAGCTAATTAGCAATAGGCAGAGAAAGAAACGAGTGAATGATGGTTAATCACATGCTACAAAGGACAAGACACACTGAACTCTCACCTTGACATTGGTCATGCTCATGATGTTACCACAGTCATCCATGTATTGTTTGAGATCCTTTTCCTGTGAAGCAAAGACTCGGTTAGGAAGCACAAAAAGCAATTCTGGCAACAATCCACACTGCTAGACTGCTTTGCCACTGAAGGAACATATATTGAGGGTATTATGCTAAGCCTTTTGAGTACTTTCCTTCCATTAGCACTCATTATAATTGGTGCGCATTTGGGGGGGGGGGGGGGGGGGGGAATAACTTCTCCAAAAAAGAACGCTGACCGTGACCAGAAGTAACCCATTTATCTTCCTTCAAATAAGATCTTAAGGAGAAGCATTTGGTGAAAATGTTGAAAAGAAAAGACTAAAGTGGAAACAGAGATGGATATGTGAATTTGTTTTTCTAGAAAAGATTTATTATGGCACAGGAGACCATGTCCTATTACTATGAATGCATGACCATCAAACAAACTATCACAGAGCATCACAGAAATGGACTGAGAAAAAAAGTCAACAGAGACAGACTGACAAAACAATGAAAGAGAAGGAGATTAATACAGAGACAGAAAGAGTAAGAAAGAAAGAAAGAAAGAAAGAAAAGAAAGACACGTCTAAGGAAAGAAAGAAAGGAAGAAAGAAAGAAAGAAAGAAAAAGGGGAATGACAAGCTAATTCTTTACAAAGCAAGCGATGAAAAGATCAAATAATATAAAAAAATATAAGTACAGGCAGGCAATGTGACTTACTAAATATTCAAAGACTAGGGTGAGGGACTTGTGCGTGTGGATAATATCATGTAGTGTGACAATGTTGGCGTGCTTCAAGTCCCGCAACAGAGACACTGGGGAAGAAAACAAAGAAAACATATATACATAATTTGAATACATATATTTATCTTACAAGTACATATAATATATCACAATGTACTCTCCATGAGCAAAAATATACAAATATAAACAATAGACAATATAAGCAAAGACAGCACTGCATCATTCATTACCCTACCACACATCAAACATATGGTTCAGTTCAGTGTGAAGATATGAATGACTAGCTTTCTCCACGAGCTCAAGTATATAGGATCTATTGGTTTAGGGCACCAGGATCCAAAGCCTTATGTGAGAAATATCTATACAATAAAGTTGACCAGACCCCCTCTTTAAGAGTAACAAGAAAGTAAATAACTAACAAAACTCAATCTTGCCGCCAGACGTTATTTTTCACAAAAACACACGACACATAAAAGTACATGTGCAAAAATACACGATGTAGGTACAAACATACACAAAATGAAAGTAACAAACTCAAACACACAAATGAAAATACAGATAAACTTTCACACACACCTGGAAATACATGAGCAAACATAAGCATACACATATACGAACACACAAACTCTTTTTTAGCAAACAGTACAAATATGGTGAAAACAAATGGGGGGGAAAATCGCCTCGTTTCCGAAAGTTGGAACCTTTCTTTTTTAAGTGGGTGGACTCAACATTCAACCACGCATCGGTAAGTCACTTCAGTACACAAATGAGGATTGTGAACAATGTTATCACTGAAAAATAAGTCAGGAGTATTCTTATAGCAGTGCACCTTTCCAACCGACTTCCCATAAATAAAATAGTTAGAAATAAGCGGTCTAATCAGGAGAGGAAAAAACATACACTCAGACCTCTGGAAATCATAGTCTTTATCGTCTCACTTCAGAGTATAGACCTCATCATATTTCACTACTCAGTTTACAATTTTAGTCTAAAAGTAGCCACCTGAGCACGAAACACTGTCATTGTCAATAATCAGTAACTCATTATTCCATGACTGATGATAGTCAAGTGGTCCGTTGGTTCTTCACAAGGATTGGAAAATTGTTCAAAAGATAAAAAATGATTTTCTAAAACTCTTTATAGCATGCCTCATGTTTCAATACCGGCCATTTGCAGTAAGACAATTCTGGTGATTTTGCTTTGTTTGTTTGAAGCACATCAAAACAATGACCTTCATTTAGTGCAGGGAAAGGATATAACAGCACAGACAAAAACAACAGAAGGAAAGAAAAAAGAAGTAAGACCTACGAGTGACTCCCTTCAACCATCCGCAGAACTCTGGTGTATCTAAGTGAGGTCCAGAAAGAGATGAAAATATACCGTCCACTCAACGGTAGACAGGATTTTCAAACAAGCATTCTCAGAATAACGTTAACTCATTTGTTTGCATGAGTAAGAAGAACATTGACATAACAATGATAATTTAGTGCTGGGGTAAAAGTACGACAGACAGACAGAAACAAACAAAAAAGGGAAAGTAAAGCAGCAGGACTTACCAGTGGCGCCCTCCAACCATCCAACAAACTAACTCGTTACTATCCCCGAGACACACGAGTGTGTGCACGTACAGGAATCTGTTACTCACCCTCTCTGATGGCAGTGCACGGTGCACCCTCCTCATGCTCCAGTCTGATCTCCTTGAGAGCTACCAGGTTGTCTGTCAGCCGAGACTTGCCCTTGAACACAGTCGCGTACGTACCCTGGGGAAGGCCAGACGGGGAAACTAAGTGTGGTGAAAAGAGAATTTTCGTCACTTTTTCCTAAGAGAGTTGTGTGTGTGTGTGTGTGTGTGTG
>NW_004797342.1:1462213-1472851 GCF_000002075.1 Aplysia californica
AGAGAGAGAGAGAGAGAGAGAGAGAGAGAGAGAGAGAGAGAGAGAGAGAGAATTTACATATTATCACACAGAATGTTGACGTTGGCTAAGTTTTTACTGGGGTAGAGAAACAATGGGACATTAACTTGCCGATGTTCGCAACCCAGGGGCCATGCTATTACTGCCAAGAATCACGGCTAAGGTTTTCTAAAATGTCCCGGTAGCATTCACTTCATGTACTTAATTTGTTCCAAATCTCTAACATCAATATGTCGCTACCTTAGAATTACAATGTTCTATCTGACATTTCTGACATTTTTGCGTTACTATGATCATGAGGTCAGAAAACAAATGTTTTATAATTGCTCTATCAAAATCGAAAAATTATTCGGTGTCGTTATCAAGGTATTCAGAGAATGGCATTCGAAAAAAGCTTGGCATCAAGTGAAACTAAAATTTTTACCGTCAACCTTCTCAAAATTAGGCATAATATAGTGAGCAGACGGAGCTTTGTAATTCTAGAGTAACGATAAAGTGCTTGGGCCTGGATGCGTAAATCTGTAAAATTTCTTTTGTTTTCTTTTCGGGAGTGGGATGTTATTTTTTTAATTATTGAAATAAAAATACATTTTATTTATTTATTCAGAACTGGGTTTTTTTGTTTTTGTTTTTTAGTTATAATTTGGGACGTTCTTACACTGTAATATTAGTTAGTTTTTTTTCTGTCATTCTCTATTACGTTTAAACCTTGAAAAAAATGTGTTGTAGGACACATTCCTAAATAAATCTCAGATCTTTTTCAATTTCGACCAAAATACGATTGCTGTTCCAGAAACAACAGGAGATTGTCCATACGTAAATAATGTCTAATATTTTTAAATTATCTAAAACATTTTGAAGAGTTAAGGGAATACTCGATTTGGATGCACCAGTAAAATAAACAAAACCAATGCAACCACTTTACTGCATCGCAATAAAGATGGCAACCACTATACAAACTAGTTCAAAGGACAAGATCAGAGCAGCAAGATCTTCACGTAAAATAAAAAGGGGGAAAATCTCACTGAAATTCGGGCAAAACTTGTAAGTATAATTTATGGTAAGAATATTTTAAGCATGTTAACAGTCTACCGATGTATCAGTACAACTGATTTGTCTCAAGACGGGCGTATAAATCTATACGATGAGAAAATAATTAAAGGCTGTGATATGTCTTCCAAGTCAGAAAAAAAATTAATGCTGAACTCGTTGAAAAACTCATTCGTCATGACAGAGGCTCAATATTCGAGACATTGCTGGAGCCATAGATTTTTCAAAGTCAACCGTTCTCAGAACTGTCTTTAATGAGATGGGATACGTTGGCAGCGGGGACCTCATGTGGTGTGCGACATTCCACTTTCCTTCCCGGTTTCTGTTTCAATACTCACGTTTTCCTTCATAAGTTGAATGTCTATGCTATTGTTGGCTACAACATCCACAGACTAGTTAATAGAATAACATTCAATGTTATCTGGAGGAAATTCTCGTTACTTTCGCTCTCTTACAATAGTCCGGCCACAACGGTGTTATTACATTACAACCGCCATGTATACTCTCTCAACTGAATTTTGCTGACCGTGGTTGTGCGTTTGCTTGAATACTTTTAATCCAAGTTCTGTTGATAACCTTTTCTTAATTTAATTTAATTTTTTGTCTCATGTCCTGATTTAGGTGCCGATATTTGAAGGTTACATAAAAATGTGCCAACATGGTGCAGATTGTCAGGCTTCAAGAAAAACAAAACAAGAAATAGGGAAATTGTTTGGTCTATGATGATGATGATGATGATGATGATGATGATGATGATGATGATGATGATGATGAGGAGGAGGAGGAGGAGGGGGAGGATGATGCTGTAATTTTGGAAATGATGTGCAGGATAGTCTTGGTGTTTATTTCTTTGTTTAGCGCTTACACTAAATCTCCCAGGCTGTCCAGGAGGGCAGGACACAACCCATCATTCCCAAACTCATCGCGTAGAGTGGCCAGAAACTTGGAAGTAAAAGTTGTTCTTTAGATAACTATTTTACTTTTTCCAATTTTCCCAATCAGTTTGAAGCCCTGTCAGGGTCCAGGTGGTATCCCATCGACATTGACAGTTTAATGTGCAGCACACCATTAACTAGAAGAAAAAAAGCAAGTAAAAAGCAGCAACAAAACAACCCGAAACATCTTTTTTTTCGTTTCTGTCAACTACATTACATGATTAAGATAAACGCTGTGGCCAGCGCACGTTGACCCTAGCAATATTTGACGAATGGCGGACTTTGGGGGCAGAATTACCCGTCGTCGACAGGCGATTGCCCCTCCACGGGGTTCCTTCCAGGCGCGGCCGCTACTAACTGCTTGCGTCACTCTCAGCTACTGTCGCTTACAGCCTTCCGGTAATCACTTTTGCCAGCGCTCGGTGGCTTTGATGCCCCGTTTTACTTGTTGGGAGGAAATTGAATCGGGTTTGAGTTTACGGGAAAACGTGGTGGAGACCTAATAGAATGTAATTCGAGAACATTTCTCGAAACCAGAGACTATATGAAGGATTTCTAGATGTCCCTATCTTTTTTCTATTCTCCATCACAACGATACCTAATTAAATAAAAATGAAATAAAGCCCCACACACCTTAATTTCTCTGTCTCATTAATCATGATAATCAGCTTTTTTAACTTATTTTTTTGTAAATATATATAATTCCATGCATCGAACTTTCCATTCATTCATTCATTAATTCTATCTATCTATCTATCTATCTATCTATCTATCTATCTATCTATCTATCTATCTATCTATCTATCTATCTTTCTATCTATCTATCTATCTATCTATCTATCTATCTATCTATCTATCTATCTATCTATCTATCTATCTATCTATCTATCTATCTATCTATCTATCTACATAATCAGTTTTCTCACTATGTATATATTCAAATAAATAAATAAAGGTAAAAAAAATAAATAAAAAAAATAAAAAATAATATATAATATGTGAAGTGTGCTGACAAAATGAGTTACTTCTCGGATTTGAGCCCTATTGAAATAGATATGTCATGCTTATAAGTTAAGGTTTTACAATTAGTAAGTATGAAATAACTAAAGGCATTTAGTACTTAATGAATATTGCATCAATAGAAAACCTAGAAATTTGACCCTGGTGTCAATATTTGGCCAATATCTGCATTTGTGGATAGTGAGAAGTAACTCATTTTGTCAGCACGCTTCACATATATATATATATATATTTATATATATATATATATATATATATATATATATATATATATAGAGAGAGAGAGAGAGAGAGAGGGGGGTGGGTGGGGGGGGGGGCTCTCATGGTCTAGAGATTAAGATGTTTACCTCTCATTCAATAGGTCCGGGATACCCTGAGAACATATAATATCCCATCCAGCCAGGCCATCAAACTTGCTAAAGACAGGAAGCTCTTTCTCCCCTCGACACTCTAGAGGTACAAGAGGACGGATAAAGTAAAGTAAGTCAACAGGTCTCTGGTTCGAAACCTGACGCTATGTATATCCATTTATCTGTTTATGTAGATTCAATGTGAAAGTTAAGCAATGTATGTTTTGGGCGTAAAGCACCGCGCACGCTTGGGAAATGTCTTGTTGCAGAGCTGCAACTATGCAAGTGGGACAATTTTAGCCCCATTTGTCGCTCTTCGCAGTCAGGTGACGTCATACTTCGCATCTGCTCGATGAATGGAAGTGTGGATATTTTCCTTGTGTGTGGGGGATTCAGTCATCGCCCTTCTTTTCATCTATGTCTTTAGTCTTACGTTTGGGTTCCGGGCCTTGACTAGGAAAATACTGTCTGTATCTTTAATATTGACTTGAAGTCCTGCAAATGAATAAGACACAACTAAACTCTCGTCTAACTCTCGATGGTAGCTATTTCATACTTGTCCTAATCCCCTCCGCCCCCCTCCGTCCACACGGGCGCACGCGCACGCACCCCTCTCCCCCCCCCCACACACACATACACACACCTCATTTTTGCTCAGAGCAACGTTTCTTTGCTTAGCAGCCATCGGTCAATGTTCAGTGGGAGGAGAGCCATCTGGCCTTTTAGTGACCAGCTTAATCAAATAAAACATATTAATTTGTACATTCTGTTGTGCAACTCTAACTACGGGATTACGACTTACTTAAAACAGTAAACCATACTTCAGTTTGAGACCACGCTTGCAAACTTTTTGTTCTAGACCTTTCTAGTGTGATTCCCATCAAAGAACAATAAATGAAAAAAAAAATGCGCAATAGAAAGGATTGGGTAGTACTATAATTATGTCAATATAAATTTCTCACCACCCAGATCCCCAGCCATCATAGCACAGTTAGTAACGAATCTGACAAATTTCAGGGGCTGTGAGATGGGATCTATTTATATATACATTTTATGACAGATTTATGCCCAGCCCTCTGCCATGAATCGGGTGTCCTTTTTTCATTTTCGGAGAAAATGTCTCACTAAATTTAAAAATGCACAATGCATTTGACTCGGGGGGAAATCGAACAAGTCAAGTGATCTGCATAAGATTTTTCTCACAAAGGGTATTTCTGCAATTGAGCCTAAACCCTTTTATAACATTATTTAGACTGCAGAGATATATAGCAGCTAAAACGCTTGTTCTGATAAACCCAGAAGAATAGCATCGGATGAACGATTGGAAAAAGTGGCGAAAAACAAGGCTGAACAATGTCAATACTCCTCCAACAATCAGCACATGTCTTAAGGACCGTCTTAATGCTGTGGGAACCCATTCATCTCAGTCACAGATTCTGTCTGCTTTATTCCAAATCAAAGGCTTGTTTTATTATTCTGATCCGGTTTTTCAAAACACAAGAGTTCTTCATCCGTCACCATCCATCAGGTGTGGCACTTATTGATCGCGTTGATTAATCCGAGAGAACGCCAACAACAAAAATAAAAACCGCGTCACGCCAAATCACGCCATATCACCCCAGGCAGCCCACGGCTAGTTAAAATTGCACACGGATAAAATTTCAAATCGAAGTCAGAGAAGCAGACCAGGGAATATTCCTTGTGGAACCCTCGTCACTCCCGAGCCGTGGAGCAGCACAGCCGATAGGATTACCTCAAATAAAAAGAAACAAACAGCTAGGCAATTTTGTTCCTTTTTTAAAAACAAAATAAAAAACAACATTAAAAAAACCCGCCGTGAAGAAGCTTTTTGGTTCAAATTTAATTGGATTTTTCTCTTTCTTTTGTCGAGCAAAAAATAAAAATATACCAAAAAGAAATATCACAGAAAAGAGGTAATACCACATCTAAAAATTATCATGATAAAACAGAAACGTTACGAAGCTTAAATAAATACAAGACAAAAACCAAATTGTATTGATAAATAGTCTTAAGTATACCAAACTGCATTTGAGATTTTCGGACCTATGGTTTGCGATATTGAAGACTCACTGCAAAAAGCACCAACCAAGATGTGCCCGAAAAGGAAACACTTTAATATAATTATTGCATACGTTTAAGAATGCCAACACAATAAAGCGAGCTATTACTGGCCTGCTAAGTATGGATAACTGTTTTTGTTGTTTTATTTAACTGTCTTCTTAGGAACACGCTGTAATGACAACTCTTTCCTACATTTCGTTAGCTTAGAATTAGAAAGTTCTATGTGACATTTTTGGCCATTTTGAGTTACTAATACCATGAGGCCAGAGACCAAATGTTCTATCTGCTCTATCAAAATCGTCCGATAATTCTGAGTCGCAATCGAGATATTCAAATAACTGCTTTTGAAAAGGCTCGACATGTTATGAAACTCAACATTTCTTACGTCAAATATCTCAAAAGTAGGAACTGAGCAGATACAACTTTGTAATCTTAGAGTAGAGGTACGACTTCTCACAGCCCAACCTGCGGAGCCATCTCAGTGCAGTCTCCGCGCTGGGCCAGCTTAAAAGAAAGGGCCGAGGTATAGGGTTGTTTGATGAGGGGAGAAGGGTTAAATATTAGAAACAAAACTATTGGTTTTCAGTGATTTGTTTTATGAACCTGAAGAGTGAGTCACGGTCTCTAGTAGCTGCCGGGTACGGAAGGGGTGGCGATGAGATGATGCTCTATATTATTCACTTACTAACTCCAAAGAGCCTCCAATAGACTGTAGAGCGACACAACATGTTTTTCTTACGGGAGAAGGTTTCTAATAATAAACAACACATCTCGTGTTCATAAAATGATCCTTGGAAGGCGGTGTCTGCTGTAAAAAACAATAGTTTGTCTTATAACATACAGAGATGCAATCTTGCAAATGCCGATTTCACAGAAAAACAACGGTAGCAATAGAGCCAAACTCGGAAACAATTGCAACAACGATACCGATCACAACTGCTACCGCAATACCGTTAAAGGTCTCAGTGACTTTATCACTAGTAGCAGGGCGAGTCATAGTAACAGCAGGCATATTAGTGGCAACATCAGAAACAGAGACCACAATGGCAACAACAACAACAACAACAACAACAACAACAACAACAACAACAACAACAACAACACGGGAAGTATATTATTTTTCATTTTACCATTCATTTCTTCATAAGTATGAGTATGAGCAACGTTGAGGTATTTCCATAGGTTACCCTCCCGTTGGCTCTCTCCAGTCATATAGGGACGGATAGTTGGACTCCTGGGGTTTGCAATACTTTGCACTTCTGAAAGAAGTAATACCCCGTAGTAAACAAATACCCAACAGTTGGTTTTTCAAATGGCAAAATCCATAGGTTTGTTTTTTAAGAATCTAAGTTTTATTGGACTAATTTCTACTCGAGATCTATTTCCCTGTTAACAAACAGAAAACCCAACCAAAGACCAATCGAAACATAAAACTTTTATTCCTCGTTAGTTTCAGCTTTTCACAGTTCGGAACGATAGCTGTGGTTTCGTTACCGCGTGACTCAACATCGAAGCCACTCTTGACACAGGAGTCGCTAAGACGACTCATCGACCAAAACACGATGCCGGGACTACGATGTTTGAGAGAAAGTCTAACTGGTTGCGAATGAGGTCTTGCCAATTTTGGCTCCTTGTGAAATCTGAGGCATAGTATGTATGGGTCAGACAAACTTTATATATTACTACAATCTGTTGTGTGCGACAGGTATCAGAACGAAATCCCACAATTCAGTTCTCAAAGAGATGATCACCTTAAAAGAATTAGATACAATGTCCTGGCTAGTACTCTATCAAAGAATAGCAACATTAAGCTCATTTCGAAAGCAGCAAACATTTAGTGATGAACTTAGTACCTTACCCTGTAGACTCTACACTGGACATGTTATTTTGTAGATCTTTAATAGCACCTGCATGTCACTCGTAAAGTAAGGTAAAAAGTATATTATAACCTGATAAAAGAGAAAAAAAAAACAGCACTCGTGGGCATCTATTTTATGGAGTTGATAATGGAGTGTAGGTAGATACAATGCTTATTACTAGTTGGGTGGAGAGATAGAACCTTTATCTTACATTTGTTTTCTTTTCCTATAAGAAAACCTCAAAGCAATATCTGCTGTTTTAGAGCACCTGTGTATCAGGATGTACCGATGTAGAATCGGGCTGTCCTATTTTATCAATACAAAATCAATGTGTTCAAAGGTATAAAAGCTCTGAAGTTGTTTGCTGTAATTTGCAGGACGTGTTTTATGCCCAGATAGACACAAATTACATCCGCACTGACGTCGGTTGCATTGGCCACGCCCTCTTAATGCCAGACGGAGAGGTGAAAGATATACATCAACAAAGAGGTTGATATACGCTATGAACACCTTACCCTCATGTGAATCAAACTCAAGCCCTTTAAGTGTGGCTGAATAGCCCAAGTATTTCTACGGAAGTCGTGTACAAAATTATAAACAAGTGAAAACTCAGTCTTCTTCAAGTTCCTTTACTTGAGTAGGCTGAGAGGGTTTCAAGAAAAAAAAGAAAAAAGATTATTGGAGGATTTGGGGGGGGTGGGTGGAGGGGGGCGGGAGAGAAGCTTAGACGCTCTGTCCGTGATGTTTCATGTCACGCAGTTCGACCTTTCCCTGTCCTCCTAATCCATCAGCAAGTCAATAATCTATTCCAGACTGACTGGTTCATCGATTTCCTTATCATCAACATCGTCCCCTTTGCAGTGGACAATCTATTCTCTCCTCCTCCGAGCGGAGCGTCAGTTCAGAGGCTTGACTTTTCTTCTCATATCCGCCCTGATCATCGTCTGACCGCCGGGTTTTACATAATAGCGGGTTTGAGAGAAACCAATATAGCCTGCCTGGTGGCATGCGCCGACTTCAAAGCAGGCTCGTAACTTATTGATGACGTATGGGTTTTAAGAAGCTCTCTGGGCTGTCGTTGCCTTTGTTACCGCGGTTGAAAAGGCGCCAGTGCGAATAAGGTGGACATACGGTTTGATTAGCTGTGGCGCTTTGTGAGCCCTTAGTGGGAATTTACGGGAAAACGGAGAAGAGCAGGGCGGTTGGATGGCATGGAAAGAGATGTGAAGGAAAAAATTTCAGAGAGAAAGAGGAAAGAGTAATGGCTATAAACAAACCTGGAAATGGAAATATTTTTTGCGTCTACACACATGAGTACATGGCATGAAAACATGTTGCAAAAGATATTATGTAAGAGCATATCGGAAAAGAGTAAGGCTGTAGATTACACTTTTATAAAGATGCAGCGAATAGAGATGCTATGGAAGAGAGAGAGAGAGAGAGAAAGAGAGAGAGAGAGAGAAAGACAGACAGACAGATAGATAGACAAACAGACTGACAGATGGGCACATAGTGAATAATAAAGAAAGAGATATTGTCGTATCGAAAAAGAGAAACAGGCCGAGAGATAGAACGAAGGACAAAGATTGAGAGAAAAAGAGAGAAAGAGAGAAACATAGAGAGGAAGGGGGCATACAAGCAAGGCACTAGAAGGAGTCAAGGGAAACAAAAAAAAAAGGGGAGGGGCAAGAGATTGGAACCTATTTTCCTTGATCCAAGCGGGAATAATAAAATTGTATATTTAATAATATTGAGAGACTGAAAAAAGTGAAGGGTGGGTGGGGGAGGGGGTGGTAGGGGTGGAACGCAAGAGAAGACGGTGGTGACTAGAGATTGTTGGGCAGTTGGCTGGGTCGGGGTACTTGTTAGGTAGATCGATAGTTTGAAATCCTGGGTCACTCTTGGGAGAGCGCTCGTAACGTGCTGTACGCCCATAGCCCAGCGCGTGCCCGGTAGTGGCCATTGTTCATGGCCAACGGACACAATAGCGCAGTATATTTCTTAATCAATAGAGATAAAGCGTTCTGCTCTTTCATCGTGGTCGCTGAGACACCAGCAATGGGCTCATTACAGGTCTAGAAGAACAGAGGCTCACAGAAAATAATAGATAGCGTAACGTATGAGTATTGTCGACTGGACAACGAAGGGGGAACGAGTGGAAAGAAAGCTGGGGAGGCCGGGGAGGCGGGGGAGAAAAGGAACGATGACGAAGGCATCGAAGAAAACAAACATAAAGATTCTGGGTGGTATACAACAGCCACACCATGTTTCAGTACTATTATACTGTCAGAATAAACATCAGTGTGTATTGCTTTTTCGAATATGTATCTATATAACTCTTAAGGTTTTGTAATTAAATTCCTGCTTGTGGTTGAATGATGCATCCGATATGATATGTACCTTTTTCAGCTTTACTTTTCTTTTCTTATTGAATTTTAATGAGCATAATGTAATAATTTAATTTTTCATAAGATAATAGGTTGACATTTCCAGCAAACAACAGTGATACAGTGCGGTGCGTCTCAGAATATCACCACACCCGCACATCGGGAAAAAAAAAGAGAGAGACAGAGAGAGACAAAAAGAGAGAGAGATACAGAGAGAGAGAGAGAGAGAGAGAGAGAGAGAGAGAGAGAGGGAGAGGGGAGTAGGAAGAGAGGGATAAACAGAGAGGGAGAGAGAAAGAGAGAAAAGGGTGTCAGTTATACGCATGGGGTGATAATCGGTTACATTATACTGCAAATGCAGGGTGAATACGGGCAAAATCGTGTCTAAAGAACGTGGGGATGAAAACGGAAACGGAAGCGAAAACGGGGGAGGAAAACTGGTGCACCGGAGTGGGCAATGTTCTTATATATTGCGAATATTGCTCATCCACAATTCAGATGGGAGATTAGGAGAACAGAGGGGTAAGGGTGTTTGTTGTGTAGCCACCAGACGATTAACTTTCTGTCCATGGCACTACACAAGATTCCATATCTGATATTTCATTTGGCTCACTCAACTGCTTTCAATATAAAGCGCGCACAGTCTGTCACAGGGTGCAATGTTTTATAATGCTGGCAAATTATACATTTTACAGTAATGGCAAAGAAAAATAGCTATCACTTTATGCGCCCTCCATAGAAAGGCGTTGATAGATGACCACAGTGCTTTGCTGGAGGCGGGTGATTTTCATATTTCTGGCCCAATAATAGGACGTTGATAGGACTCCAAAGCAAATAACCCATGACGTCGCTCGAGGCAAAAATGACAAAATTATTGTTGTGGCACACAGAAATAGGATTACAAGTAGAAATAAGAATTTGGAAAAGGGAGGGGGGG
>NW_004797342.1:1474355-1483009 GCF_000002075.1 Aplysia californica
CTAAAAAGATGGAATTAAATTTCTTAGTGCAAGCTGTTATGTACAATTCATCCAAGTAGGGGAATGATGATGTTGAAATGTTACATGCTTTCCGTATATAAAGGTGGTTAGCGACTACGAGGGAATGGGAACCGACTTTGAATCTGCTCACCTGCTAGCTTACACCAAATCCGTTTTCCCGATTTTGTCACAAATTACTTTGAATGATCTAATTTTCGTGGCGAAAACAGCAGTCAGTACAAAATGAAACAGAAGTTCGACAAAACATCGGCGTAAACTCCAGTGATTTTGGTTTCAAAGCGAAGAATTGGGACAGCCGTGATAGAAGTGTCAAAAACTGCCAAAAACATGAAAATAGCGTTAGTGCAAGATAAGGCTCATCTCGCGGCGTAGTTGAGGGTTTTGTTTGTTTTTGTTTTGGCAAAAGTTTTACGGCGCTCGCAACTGTATAAAGTCATATGAGGGCGCAGGACACGTTAAACACTTTTAGTTTTGGTAGGAATTGATTAAAAATTTTTCCCAGGTGGCGGCCGAAGCATACGCTTATCAATTTTGGACCACCAAGGGGTCTTTAACGAGCGTAGTTTGCACAAAGGACCTAGGGGACTTTTCGCCTTTATCTAAGAAGGCAAGGTGTTCGATCTTACCTACCGTAGATCAGAAGTGTGGCTGAAAAACTACAGAACGAAGGAGCCAAGGAGTAGCAGTAGAAAGGCTGCAGAAAGAGTCAGGAGCCCAGAGGAGGGGGCAAAGGGGGGTCTGAATGGGGGCAGAAAGTGGAAACGAAAGAAGGCGACAGAACATGGTTAGAGAGCAGGAAATGAGGTGAAAAGAATTTTTTTTAAAGAAGAAAATGTTCCGTCGCTGTCAGGTTTCGAACTCGGGACCTGTTGAATGCGAATCGAACACCATAACCTCTAGATCACGAGAACTCCGGGCGATGATGGTTTAAATCCACATAGACCTAAATTCAGATTTTTTCCCCTGAATATTTTTTCGAGGATAAGTGCTCCTCTTAAAATAGGGCCTATATGTTCTGTCAAGTGTGATGTTTGAACGTCAACATCACTATTGATTCCAGTTGTTTGGTGGGTGTCATGTGAAAGACTAAATGCTGCTGTATTTTTTTTTTCGATTTTCGTTTTTGTATTAAAAATTTTGACACGCACGCACATACAGACACATTCACAAACACATAATTATACACACATCATCAGGCAAGCAAACAGCCCGACACAAACACATGGACCCCCCTTCCAAAACACACACACACAAACACATACACATACACATATATACACATAAACACACACAGGAATGCGCATATAAGCTTATACCATTCTTTTGTATAAAAAATAAATCATACGAAATGAATGCATTGGAATGTCAACTTCGCGCTGCTTCTGAAGTAAAAGCAGCAAATAACATATTTGATTACTGAAATCAAAGAGAAGTAAGTAGTTGTTTTGTTAGGTGTTTAAAACCAATAGCCCACATCACATTTAACATTTTACAGACGTGGGTGGTTGGCGGGTGCTCTGGTGTGGTTTGCTTCTTCTTTCCTATCAAACATATATCGTCCTTATCTCCCTTTCTTCTTATTTATGTTCGTTACTCT
Organism: Aplysia californica; assembly: GCF_000002075.1. Lineage (NCBI taxonomy): Eukaryota > Metazoa > Mollusca > Gastropoda > Aplysiida > Aplysiidae > Aplysia > Aplysia californica. Next base: position 1,475,974 of record NW_004797342.1, read on the forward strand.
CTCGTAACACCTCTAATCTTCTGGCGCTCAAGTGACCTTAAGCAGTTAGGAGCGCCGTATAACCTCTACAAAAACAAAACTAATTTTACAGACGAGGCTTCTGTGAAAACGGCATAATTGACATACATGTCAATAACATTTTAAAATCTTTTTGTGTTGTTAAATAAAGTTTCCATAATTAAATGGTATAGTTTGTACGTATTCCAGTTCTCGTGGGTTAAACATTGTTTGTTATTACTGGATTCAGTTGACAAAAATCATATAAACAGTAGGAGAGTTAAAAATTCTCTGTGTTGATTGTAAATGGTTTGTTATTTTCACTTATTAAGAGTACTTATTCTCTACCTGCTTTAAAAAGACAATGTGTGGACAAGTAATTCGACTCGGTTTGTACAGTCCAAATCTTAACATGAAACCGTTTATCACTCTGAAGTTTTTGCCGGTTTGGTGTTTTAAACATTACCGTAATTTCGAATCGTTAAAAAGTATCATTAAAATCATGCAATTCCCTCTGCTTGTTTTAGTAAATGTTTTATGGCGCTCGCAACTGCATAATGTCATGAGCGTGCGGGACACTTGAAATATTTTCAGTTTGGCAATACGGAGTGCCTATTACGGCTGGGTCCGGCCGATCGCCCGATTCCGTCGCCTGAAACTGAAAACAAAACACGTTTGTTTTTTTAGGCGACCGAGTCAGGCGATAGGCCCCCACCGGCAATCCCATCCATGGGCTCCTCGTATAAGAATTTTGAATTTTGCACAGGCGGCAGAAGCCTACTCTTATCGACTTTGGACCACCAAAGGATCTTTAACGTGTGCAACTTGCAAACAGGACCTCGGAGATTTTTCGTCTTTAACAGAGAAGGCTAGGTGTTAGATCTTACCTATCATAAGATCAGGGGTGTGGCTGACAGACAGCAGTAAGGAGCCGAACAGTAGCAGTAGAAAGGCAGCCGAAAGAGCCAGGAGTCCAGAGGAGGCGGAAAAGGGGAGGGGAAGTAATTGGAGAGGAAAGCAGGCAAAAGATCAGAGAGAGGGAAAGGAGGTAAAAGGAGAACATTTTAGAGAGGAACATTTTCCGTCGCTGTCAAGTTTCTAACCCGCTGGGACCTATTGAATGAAAGGCGAACACCGTAACCTCTAGACCACTAGAGCTCTTATTCCCCCTGTTTACAAAAATAATATGTTCGATAACTATACAACATGCAGATATAACTTACGTGTGTTTGCATGAATACTTGTGTTCTTATATAAAGTGTGTGTGTTCGTACGTGTATGTGTGAGTGAGTGCGTGTCCGTGCGTTCGTGTTTGTATGTGTGTGAATATGTGTGAGTCTGTGTGTGTATGCGTGTGTGTATGTATGTGTGTACTTTTTGACGCATTATTATGTGTGTATGTGTGTGTGTGTGCGCGCGCTGTGTGTGTGTGTGTGTGTTTGTGTGTGTGTGTGTGTGTGTGTGTGTGTGTGTGTGTGTGTGTTCATTCACGACAGTATATTTTGCAAACATGCATGAGCTCATTCGTGTTTCTATACAAGATTGAAGGTTGTCTATACTCGTACGAGCAAACAAATGTGACATGTATAATGGAATTAGAATTGGGGCAATTCTTCTCTTTTCGACTTAAGATTCTTTCATTCGCCATCAAGAAAATTACGCTTGCTGTCTTGGAAATCCAAGATGACTAATGTATGACACACGCTGAATAAACTTGGGAAGCTAATATCTGAAAGTTTAGCTCATTAATCGAAAGAGACTAACTGCGAAAAATAGTGAAATGCTACGATACGATATTCAACAGCATAAATGCATTGACATCTTGACGTTCTCTGTCTCATTTAGGAAATTAATTTTTCTTGAATTTGTATCTTTCCCTCCATTCTCAATGTTTCTCTCTGCCGCGAATGAATCAGAAAAGATACCTTTGGTCTTTTTACATGATGGGGTATGCGGGTGTTGGAGTTAAAAGGGGGAGGTGCATGACTGAGTCGGGGTATATTGGGCCGTTATTGATCGGCATCCTAGGTTGTGATATAAAACGTTATAGGGGGCTCTCCTGGCCAAGAGGTTAAGATGTTGGCCTCTCATTCAAAGGTCCCGGGTTCGAATCCGAGTAGCAACCAAAAAAAATTCTTCTCTAAAATTGTCTCCTTTCACCTCCTTTCCTGCTCTCTAGCAATGTTCTGTTGTCTGCTTTCAGTTCCACTTTCTGCCCCCACCCCCTCACCTCCTGCCCTCTCCTCTGGGCTCCTGACTCTTTCTGCAGTCAGCCTTTCTACTGCTTCTCCTTGGCTCCTCCTTACTGCTGTCTTTCAGCCACACCCCTGGTCTTCTGGTAGGAAAGATCTACACATAGCCTTCTCGGACAAGGGCGAAAAATCTCGGAGGTCTCATGTGGAAGTTACGCACGGTAAAGATCCCTTGGTGGTCTAAAATCGATTAGAGTAGGCTTCGGCCGCCACCTGGCAAAATTCAAAATTAAACCTCATAACAACCACTTATAGATTCGGTCATACACAAACATGGAGAAAACATATATGCAAACACACACAACATACGCATCCACACACATACGCATACACACACACACACACACACACACTCTCTCTCTCTCTCTCTCTCTCTCTCTCTCTCTCTCTCTCTCTCTTAGACACAAACACACACAAAGTTACACACACAAACACACAAAACATACATTGTAAATACAGATAAACACAACACACACACACACACACACACACACACACACACACAACGTACATACATAATACACACAACACACACACACACACACACACACACACACACACACATACACACACACACCCGACGCACACAGACATAGACACACACGCGCGCGCGCACACATATTAATACACAAACAAACAAACACACACACACGCGAGCACGTAGAGGCTCCGAGGTTTAGTTGGCCTGAGATTCGAAGTCTGTAAATGGAGGGATTACTGTTCCTAAAGATCCGGTCAGCCATGGACCATTTGCGTTAATCGACCACGCAATACGTCGATCACTCCAGTCTTTGAAGTGTTCCGTGTCCCATAGAAAACGTTCTCTAACAAGGTCGGAAGTGTAGTCAGGTGAAAAGATGCCTGGGTAGCCTGCAGACTATGGGAGCCCTGAAGAACTGTAAGTTGTTTTTTCGCATTGGGAACTCAATGTGTGCGCGGGCAACCATCGACCATTCCAACGATTTGCACGGCACAGTGACACAGATCCATTATTTAAGGATGCCATCTTCAAGCGGTCAATCTCATCAAAATGCAAGACTGACAGAGGCACGCTTCAGGAAGACAGTTAGATTGAAAGTTGAAAGAACGTTTTAGATACCCGCCCTAGTAATTTGCTGGAGATTGCAGGATCTTGTGTGGAATAAAGGCTCCGTATGGGGTCTTAAAGTCTATCCCTTTTTGCACCCCATTCCTTTAAAACCCAACCACTAAATATACCTCCATCCTCCATTTTCAAAGCCATAGGAAAAAAGAACTGAGTTCAAAATAAGCACAAATATTCCTTCCTCCAGCTTAAAAAAACAAACCCAACTGTTTTTATTATTATTTCTTACCACAAGATCTTTTGTTCCTTCCTTAATTCAACCGACCGAGACTTTTTTGTTTCTCGCTTTGTGCTTTTTCCGATAATGCCACCGATGCCTTATAGAACAATGTCCTGTTTTCCCGGAGGCCGAAAGGCGCGAGCGACTGTGTCAATACCAGACAATATCATGCTCTATACCCACACGCAGTGTCAGCCCGTTCTAAGAAATGGCAGCTCCTTACGATCTTGATTGAGTATTTAAGATTACATATTTATCCGTGGAGTTTTAGCTTGGGAATAAAAAAGGAAAGATAATTTATGTTTTTCTAAGTCCACATTGATCGGGAGTCTTTTTGTGTTAACTGACGATGTGTGACAAGACAAACCTGAAGAGGAAATAGCCGCTTCTGGGTACTAAAGAATTATACAGCTAACGGCTGTGATTGGGTACATATTATATCTCTCTTTAATGTTCACATTGTGCGCGACTGTGAATGAGTTTTCGGGGATTCGTAATCAGAATCTAAACTACAGTGAGGTTCCTGGTAACCTTAGAATTTTGCAATGTTCATCGACAACACAGCGGCCTAGTGTGGCGTAAAGTAAAGGATCAAGTACAGTTTCTAACTTTGATTCTGGAGTAAAAAATGGTAGAAGTTCTATATATGGAAATTTTAGGGATTAAAAAGATATCTGCAGAAAACAAAAAACACTGCTTGCATTTGAATTGCAACAGAACTCTTTGAAGATTCAGACACCTCTGGCAATACATGACTGAGATGACTTAACAATGTAGCCACGCTCGTAAAATCCGTTCGCTCGCGTGCGCTGGGAGGTATTGTCTTCTTCAAGATTCTAAAATATGTGCTTTTCTTAGTTAAAACCATTTTTTATACACGGTCTTCCTTTTTGTCATTGAAACGAGATGGTTTCACAGGAAGGACTAAAACATCTCGCACATCCTTTGGCACTATTTCGGGAAACAGTTTAATCCCATGGGTATGGTTGCTCCTCGCTCTGTGCTGGGTGGAGGCTTTTGTCGGCCCGTGCTATGGAGTAAAGGATTTACACACTTTAAGGATGTCTGAAAAGTCATCTCTTTGAAGTTCATGGCAAAAAGGTATTTGTTTCTTATAATCTCCATCCCATTTACATGATAAAAAGTGTCAACTCTCTAGCCAATACCCCATGAGAACCGTCTGTATTCGTGACTGCGCATTGAATGAAGTCAAAGAGAACGAGATTGAGATGTTTGGGACTGAACCATTCTTAGAGTTGGCCTTTTGGAATTCTTTCATTGAGTACAGAGCTTTGCAGATCTCTTTACAGGGGTTTGAGATCGAATTTACCGCTCGAGAATAATCAAAAGGCATCTCAGCTGTTTTTGCTATTATTCGTTCATGCGTGTCGTAGCAAACTTTAAAACGCCTGTGTCTATGGAAGCCTTCACCAAATGAGAACAATAAAAAGTTTCAACTCTGAGTACAAAGAGACTCGTATTACACACAGATCAGTCTTGTCTTTATCAAAACGTCGGATACACAGGGTCTGGGCTACGAAAAAATTCTTTTGACGTTATGACTCAGAGATGGATGTAAATACGGAAAACGAATTATATATGCTCTTGTTATAATCCATCGTTTAGGTGAGTATTATCGAAGTGGACTCTTTTTACGGTTAGTCCAAGAAATGATTTTCGATAAGATGTTTCTTGAAGTGATACTACTGTCTGAGTAAGATAATATAACAATAAAGCAAAGTGTCTAAAAACGTCCCCAATACAAACAGACTGGTACACGCAATGCACTAGGGAGATACATTATTTCTGTTTTCAAGGCACCCAGCTACTAAATACAAAATATGCATTACAATTCGACAATGCATGGGTTTTGTTTTCCACGAAAAGCTAAACTAGTTGGACGAGAACCATTCACCTAATGGAATGAAGCCCAACACTCTCATCTACACAAGTATGTTATTCATGTTTTTTTGTTTTTTAAAGTTCGTAATGCAAGGTGATGGGGAAAGGGATAAAGGTGGTGGGGGAGGGGGGCGGTTAAATGGTTTGGGGAGGGGGGTGAGAATGAGCACGCACATACCTTAACAAAATTTCTAAATGGCATACATAGATTGGCGTGGTCAATTAGCTGTCGACGACACTGAGGGACAAGAAATTAATTGTACTCACAAACGCCGCATGCATGCTCCAGATCGATTTCCATACACGTAAAAAGCCTCAAAGAGTATACAGATGGCTGTAATACGATAGCCTCATACGCTTACCTGAATGATCGACATTTATACATTTGCATCAATAAACCACATTTCTAAGGGGCTTTTCAGAATGTCTTTCTTATTTTGGTGTTTTTGCTGTCACTGCTGTTGATGTGTCTGATGTTGCTTTTATAGTTGCTTTCATCGTCGTCGTCGTTTTTCATGTTGCTATTGTTGTTGCTATTGCAATATTGGTGTGGCTATTGTTGCTGCTATTGTTGTTGCTGTTGTCGCTGCTGCTGCTGTTATGAAAACTATTATTACAGTTGTTTATGTTTTCATGTGCTTGTTGTTTGTTCGTAATAGTTTTGTAACTTGTTGTTGGTGTTGTTGATTTTGCTAGTTGCATTTGATCACTGGCGACAGCAGCCTTGATGCTAATTTTGTTACTAAATGTGTGCAGCTTTTCATTTACAAATTTCTTTTAGCATCGTTATTATTCGCGTGGTCTTACATTCCAGCCGAAGGAACCTTGTAAATGATCAAAGATGAAATAACACACACGTTTTCCTGCCAAACAACGTACTGCTTATGCCATTGCTCTACGGCTCTCCTCGGGGACTTGTTCAATAAGGAAATCATTCCAGTCTTGAAAATGTAATAAGAATTAGTTCTTGAATTGGAAGCAATGCGAAAGAAAAATCTTCAAAAGATTCTATTTTTCTATTATGAATACGTCGACAAAGCAAGGCCACACAATATCAACGAATAGCACCGGAAACTGCATCCTAGAATAATTGATACTACGAGAAATTTTAGCCTCCTATCAGATTTCTTTTAATACCCCCCTTTCTCTCTATCTGTCTGTCTCTTCCTCTCCCTCTTTATCCCCCCCCCCTTTTCTCTCTCCCTCTGTGTGTGTGTGTGTGTGTGTGTGTGCCTGTCTTTCTTTTCCTCTCTCCTTCTTCCTGTCTTCATTTTCTTCCATTCTCTCTAGTATATAACTCTGTCCCTCTCCCTCTCTTTCTTTCTCTCTCGTTAGGGGAAAAGACACCAAAAAAGGTGTTCTACTTTCAGGGTCAAGTAACAGATCCTTCATTTCCCTCAACTCATCGGTTCTCTCAACATGATACCCCTTTATGCAGATGAGAGGGAGATGTTAATCGCTAGAACATTTCAGCAGCCAGACAGATATCTCTTTTTCCTCTCTTGCTTCATTTCCCCTGTCTTAGTTTCTCTCTCTCTCTCTCTCTCTCTCTCTCTCTCT
>NW_004797342.1:1483792-1486698 GCF_000002075.1 Aplysia californica
CTCTCTCTCTCTCTCTATCTGTCTCTCATTCTATTTTACCTTCTATCCCTCTCAGTCTTTCCGAATATTTTTTTTCTTGTTCTTTCCGTCCATGTTATCTATCTATCTATTCATTTTCTTTTGATCTGTGTTTCGGTTTCTCTTTGTTTCCCCGGCACTCACAGGCGTCGCTATTACCGCATCCCCGGAAGTGGCTAAGAGAAGTATTTAGGGACAACACAGCCATTAGCGGGCCTGGGAAAATAGTCCCATTAGGGGACTACTTTACAGGAGGCTCGAGTGCGTTGGCAAAATGTTCGGCGTGCGGTATCAGGACCGCATAGCAGAATCAAATGGCAAGGCTGCCTTGTGAGAGTGACTGCGCGGGGCAGTGAAGCTAAAAAGCAGATACTATGTTTCTTCAACTTGTCCAGTCAGCAAGATTGGGACGTGTCCCTCGTGGGGTAGGGGGGGAGGACCGGCCACCGCACACAAATATAAAAAAGACTGCGGATTTTTTATAATATGATCGCTATCGTGACTGGTCAGCATTAAACTGCGTTTTTAAAGCAGCTGACTCAATTAAACGAAAGTAGTTGAAGCTTTGTGTCACGGCTTCGATAAACAGAATAGGTAACTGCTTAGGGATCCCGGCATAAAATGTTAACTTTCTAATCATTAATATTGTGGTAATAAATCGTTTCCCTGTTGTCCATTTCAACAGAACATTATTAATTTGGAGCAAGAAACGTAAAAAGCAAACACGTTAGAATTGGCCGATCGAGTTGCATATTTTTTGTTTTATTTTTGTTTAATTTGGAGTATCAGGAAAGCAGGGGAAAAATGGCCTGTTTTCACTAAACCATTCTGTATACTATCTACAACGCTGAGAAGTGATTGTTATCATATCTAGCTATTTGATAATTGTACAGTTGGGAAGTATTGTGTGACTCCCAGTTTTTACCCTTCGTTATATTGACGAGCGCCTGATGTCACCATGACGCCTCACATAGCTTTTTAAAAATCAAAACAGTCAAAGACATAAATGGAAAATGGTGACGGAATTCATATCCATTATCTCTCCCACCCCCTCCCCTTGGACTCACTATACGGAATATAAAATGGATAAGCAAAGGCTGGGACTGTAGTAAAGATTTAATGGAGGTAGATTCATTTTCTCTATGTTTCTCTTGCGCCCTGGAACATCTGTGCATTTGAATCATTTGTCGGTGGAAGGGGCATCCGCGTGAGGTACTACCAATGTTTCACAGAAGTTTTGCAGTGAGTTACACATGGTACTTGATTGATTTCCTCAGAACAAGGTTCATGTCTGCTACTGTCACTCGCTGACAATGTTGTTCTTTCAGAACTTACTTGGAGGCCACCTGATTTGAAATGTGTGAGAGAGAAAGAGAGAGAGAGAGAGAGAGAGAGAGAGAGAGAAAGAGAGAGAGAGAGAGAGAGATCGAGAGAGAGAGATCGAGAGAGAGAGAGACGTGTGTGTGTGTGTGTGTGTGTGTGTTAGTGTGTGTGTGCGTGTGTGCGTGTGTGTGTGTGTGTGTGTGTGTGTGTGTGTGTGTGTGTGTGTGTGTGTGTGTGTGTGTATGTGTGTAACAGAAAAAAATATCTAGAGAGAAACAGATAAAGATAGACAGACAGATAAACAGACATATAGGTAGCGACAAAGTACAGGACAAGGAGAGGGGGTCTAACGAAGAGAGGGATACTGAGATATAGATTGGCTGTTGATGAGTGAACATCTAAACATGCATATTATAATTATTATACCCAAAAGCCAGATTCTAAATAAAATAGATGCAATTACAGGAAAAGGTAACACCAATGAACTGGAAGTGTTTGTATTTACTGCAGCTTAGCCATTATAAAAACTGATGATTTTCTATCATGCATTATAACCACCATGATAGCATAGTGCAGAAGAGAGGACATAGCCTCCCAGGCTTGCGTATTTCCATTAAAAGATTATTGTTAGCAATCTCAGCGATGTATGCACTGCCTGCCAAATTCCTGCTTTTTAAAAGAAAATGGCAGATGCACTTGGTCTTATTTTGTGTAACTTTTACACTTCTATACCCTGCTCCAATGACTAGCAACACAAAGAAATCCAAACAAAAGCACTTTCTAGCGCTTGAGCAAAACACCAATCCCATGTTATTATAAACAGTGAATGTTTTTTGAAAATCGCTACATCAAAATCAAAAGTACAACCCTGATAACTTTTGTTTTATACGAAACAAACAGTTCAAAGGAGGGGGAAAAACTTGATCTCGAGAGCTTACACTATATCTACATTTAAATTTTACATTTTAGGAATATTGTTTCTGTCACCGCACCCTATCGGGAACTGTATTTAGCCAACAGTACTTATCACTGTTGGATTGAAGATCCACCCCGGAAAATCAAAAGTCCTATGGATAGATGCTCTACGAAAGGAGCAGGTCACAAGTGAGGGAAATGCACAAGATGACGTCGAACCTTTTGCTATCTTGGAACTTTAATTGATAGAGAGGGAGGAATATGTGCTGAAATAAAGCCCCGCATTGAAAAGGCCCAGGCTGCTTTCATATCTTTGAATAGGATTTGGAAATCCAGGAATATCTCACTTCGAACAAAGCTGAAGATCTTAACCTCAGAAGTCCGTCTTGTTGTATTGATGTGAGACATGGAACGCATCTCTTACTTGCATAAAGTGGATCCAGGTTTTCTTGAACAAGCGTCTAAGGGAGTTACTGGGGATCAGATGGATAGACAGGGTCGTCAACAGGGAGGTATTAAGGAGAACGTAACAAAGCCCAGTTAGAAATAATGTGGGAAGAAGGCGGTAGCGATGGATTGGCCATACTCTCGGGAAGTCAAGCAGCATCATAACAAAGAAAGTGTTGAATTGGAAACCGCAGGAAAGGGGG
>NW_004797342.1:1488449-1490174 GCF_000002075.1 Aplysia californica
TTGTGTGTGTGTGTGTGTGTATGTGTGTGTGTGTGTGTGTGCGTGTGTGTCTGTGTTTGTGTGTATGAGAAAGAGTGTGTGTGCGTGTGTTTGTGTATGTGTGTGTCTAGCTGGCTGTGTTAAGCTGAAAGTGCGTGAGTTTGGTGCATGATTCTTTATGCGCTCGCAGGCTCGAGTTTGTGTGTACATTGTAACAGTGTATCTGAGAGTTCACGCACGTACATGCGTGTGCGTGCTTATAAAATCTGTGTTAGAAGGGAGGGAGCGTGGATGGGTGGGAGTTTGAACCACACCATGATAGCTGGTTTGCCGTCAGTTCTATAATCAATTATAATCCTACCTTTGACCTCGTCATCAAACAGAGACGACGTTTTGAAATTAACTGCTAATTTTACTGGAATCAAATCGGTTTGCATGTTTACTCGCGGAAGCCGTTCAAGCAGCTTAACCTTTATAATCAACTTGGGTTCGGCAAGCAGTGATCAGAGGACAGAAATGTGTACTCGCATGACGTGGAGACTTTCTTAACCCTATCCGTACGCCCTGGGGTCATTTTGTACCCGGGGTTGTATTCTTCACATTTTAGAATACTTCTAATACGAAGATCTCTTTGAAACTTTCAGTATCTCTCAAAAAATCATTTTGACAGACTACTTCGGACCGGATTAACGAGTAACTTTCCTCTTTGGAAGTGGTGGCACCAAGTTGCACACGTTGTATGGATACGATAGTAAAACTCAACATACGGATAGGGTTAAAACAGTAAGTACACCAAGAACCAGTTCACCTGTAACGAAGAAGGTCTTGTCCATAAAAATAATGACAATGACAATGACAATCTTTATTCACTTCGGAGGGATAAATTTGTTTTTAGTTGTTAACAACGGTAGCGAATTTTACAAAGGTTAGGTGCACTCTCGCGTACGCACAAATAGACATGACAATAGTAACTACAACATGACTCACATGCTGAAACTACCTGCTCCTTAAAACATTCTCTCTCTCTCTCTCTCTCTCTCTCTCTCTCTCTCTCTCTCTCGCTTTCTCGCTCTCTCACACCACGCCCGCTTTCGTCCGTAAGTAACCATGTACTGGCCACAACAGGCATCTATCTTCCTCCGTCTCTTCTTTGATGTATTATTTTTACAATAATTGTAAGGCACAATGTTTTTAAAGTATGATAACGTAGTAGGTCTTCCCTTATTTTAAAAAAATCCTCTATTTTGCTCTACAGTGCAGTTGTCAAAGTGGGTGGTTGGTGGGAGCTTTGGTGTGGTTCGCTCTTTCTTTCCTATTAGACAACTATCGCCCTTATCTCTCCTCCTTTTTGTGTTGCTTAAATTACTCTCTGGTGATACTTCGAATCTTCGGCACGTAGATTATAACCTTATTGTGTTGCAAGTGCCGTAAAACTTTTCCTAAAACAAAACAGTTGTCATCGTGACTGGTTCTTCTGTTTCTTTTCGAGTGATCAGGGTACTTGAGTCTCCTTTGACTGATCTCAGAAAGCACACTACGTTGCGTATCCCGTTCTTTTAGAATGAAGGCTTATTGTGACAACAACCAGGCTGAACAGTACGTTTCCGGGTAAACCCAGAATGTTTCTGAATGTTCTTAAGGGGTCTGCTAGGGTAATACTGTTTGTAAAGTGCATGCATAGGGCATGTATGCAATCATCATCATCATCATCATCATCATCATCATCATCATCATCATCATCATCAT
>NW_004797342.1:1493452-1498452 GCF_000002075.1 Aplysia californica
ATCTATTTTTAAATTTATTTATTTACTTATTCATTTCTTTATTTCTATATTTATTTATCTTTAAGGGGGAGGGAGTGCTTCGCACTTGAGTATCTCTGTCTGTATCCTTTGTATCCGTCTCTGCTCGAAATGGCCCTGGTGTCGAATCATCCCGCTTTCTAAAATTCCAATGTCTAAATTGAGTCAAAATATTTAAAGTTTCCTCAACAATTTCAGTTTCATCAGAAATTCTTCACTCTAATCTATTGCCTTATCAAGGTCCAGTTACATTCTGCTGCTCAATGCAGACCCTCAGCCAGAGGCAAGCAATTATTCCAGTTCCAGTGATGCAACAGAGTGAATGACTGCTTCGGATCCCTAATATTATGACGTTTCAGACTTAAACTTGGGTTGTTTAGGCAGTTTTATTTTTCAAGGTTCTCTGCTTATTTTGATCGACCTGATCAGAAATTGGCATCCGAGTGACATGAATGAGGCATGGGAAGAAAAAAGGAAAATCATCCATTAACGCATTTTACTGTCCGTTTAACTCTGAATAGAAACATTGAATTTGGAAAGGAACAATATTATTTTATAAGGAAACTTAACCGTCAAAATATAAAGAGACAAAAAAAATGTCGAAGAAAATGGAAAGATATGGAAAGTCAGAGCTTCGCGTAATAAGAATGTATGACACCTTCTTGGAGTCGATATAAGCAATTATCTAGCTCTCCATATCCATGCAGCCAAATAACTACATCTTTAATGGCTGACAAAGCATCTACTGTTCAACTGTACGTCGCAGAAAAGCGTGTTGCTCCTTCATATTGAAATGTCAGCCGGGGGGGCGCAACCTCTGCTTAAAGGTGACGTCGATATGAAAGGCGCTGCACACCAGTTTCTCCTCTTAGGTTGTTATCAGAACTTCTAATGTCTTTCGCTTTGTTGCAAAAGCATTAGAGGTTACTAACAACTAAATGTTTCAACTTTACATCCCCTTTCAACTTAAACTTTGTCTCAGGAGAAACACGTTGTGTACTGCTATTGTGCGGACTCTCTCTTACATATGAATATTGAACGTATTTAAAGCAGCGTATGGTTGCTGAAATTTGAAACTTTAGGTAGCTCGTTGCAGAAAAGAACAGCAAATAATTTTCTCCTCACACCTGCATGCCATTTTCAAGACACCTGCAAAATTGAACAGCTTGAAATTTTTCGAATAGTCCACAGTTTAATACAATAGGCGTGCCATACACAAAACCAGTTCCTAAAATCTTGGCGCTCATATGACCATATGCAGTTTGTGAGCGCCGTAAAACCTCTATTAAAACAAATTCATAACATGTTTGTGACCCAGAATTCATGCAGAGTTCCGCGGTCGGGAAGTTGGGTTCCTCCAAAATGTCCGATAATTCCAGTTTGGCACGCCACAATGAGCGTGCTTTTCTTTTGTTTCGCGTTTCCACAAAGGTTCGGCTGTTTTGGTGAAGATCTTAGAATTGTGGGAGGGCATAATTTTTCTGAGGATTTTCGTTCCGGTATTGATTCAAAACATCTTCCTATAATGTACAAACAAGGCAAATTTTAGGTTTATATGTCACTGTCATCTTTGCGCCTTCTGGAATACCCTGAGAATCGAACTGTGATTTGCTGTTAATAGTTGATGGTGGAAAAACAAATGATACTTGTTTGCAGTAATTGTGCGGTTGCTTTTTACTTTGTCGATGCTGCACTCTGCTGAGAGAAGATTCTAGAAGGAAGGAATGCGCTGTGTCAGCTTGTGTTTCCTTGAAATTTGAACTTGTTGAACGCCCCTTCTCTCCAGACTTATCGAAGTTTGTTTGGGCTATATTTCAAAAATCTGGGTCGAGTTTGAAGATTTTTGAACAGCTTGACGTGATCATCATATTTTCCAACGGACTTATTAAAAATAAATTACATTTATACTTACAGTGCATTTTCACTTAAAAAGTGCTCAATGGGTTTTCCAACAGTACAAAAATATAATTTCATTAGTGAAAATCCCCCCCCCCTCTCTCTCTGTCTTTCTTACTTTCTCCCCACCCCCTCTCTCTCTCTCTCTCTCTCTCTCTCTCTCTCTCTCTCTCTCTCTCTCTCTCTCTCTCTCTCTCTCTCTTTCTTTCTCTCACTCTCTTTTTCTTCCCATCCCTCCCTCTAGTACTTTATAAAGGCAATGAGTGGACTTATGGCAATAGTCTTGCGATCTTGCAGTGAGTCTTGCTACGGTCTACTCAGGAACTGAATGCAATTTGTTGCTGGTACATGTTTGAATGAAGGAAGGGAGTAATTTGTGTTCAAGGGAGCTCATCGTCAGGACGACAGACATACAGATTCGGAAGAAAATCTCGACATCTATGCTGAGCTCCCTACGAGAATACAAGCTAAGGGACGAGTGAGTGATGACATGTTTGAAAATTTGAACCATCAGAAATGTGTTTGAGGATTTTTTACGCAAAAGGGCTTTGGCTCTCTTCTTTTCATTACTTGTATGTCTAGGTTTGTTCCTGCAATAGAGAAGGAATGGGCGGAATAAGTTCCAAGTCCGATGTTAATGGGACGGATAGATCTAACGACCGCATTGGAAGTTTCTCCCTGTGAGATGAACAAAGATTGTCATTGTCATTCATTGTCATTGACAACATTCATTACAAAAGAAACACTAAAACACTCTTAAACGCACTCAATCCACATTGCCAGTTAACAGACTCGGATGGGATACAGATAAAAATGAAAAATAATGTGTCAGCCTGGACCCCATCTCCTCCTCCCCCAGAACACACGCACTCTCGACCCCCTTCATCTTCTACAATCCCCATCCCCCTAAAACAAATTAACACAATATGAGAGAACGTCAGCAGCTAGAAAAACCCATCCCCTTTTACGAAATGAAAGGAATCGTCTTAGCGACCAGAATGCCGCTTAAATCCCACGCTATTATTGATGACGAATCCTGACAACAGACAAGAGTTCTGACCTCCCTCGAGCATCAAATCGTAACCTTCTCCATTCTCCATCATATTCTACTCTAGGTTCAAAGCCTACAATTCTGTTGGGAACAAGCCAGATGTTTTCCCACAGTTCACAGAAATAACAGAAACACACAACCAAACAAATTTAAGTGAATTGTGTGGGAAGCCAAAGCTAAAATAATGAATTGAGAACGTGGACAACAGTCTGTTATTTCTGACCTTGTAGTTTAAAATCATAATGAAAGCCACTTTCTGCGTAGATTATTTTATGGCTGATACACATACCTAATACCACGGTTTTGGTGACTTAACTTTTCTTCATGAGCTGACATTGTCGCGCAAATAAGGATACTAACATCAGCTGATAACAAGAATGTGCTCTCCCTTGCCCCATTTTTGCGTTTTTTCTGATGTGCCTAAAAACACATATTTTCGGGGTGCACACACTGTTAAACAGAATATTTTGTGTGTATGGGTAAGAGCTTACTAGAGGTGCATAAGGGGTTACTGTTTGCTAAATGTTTAGACCTACGCTACAGGCAATCATGTTGATAGAAGTATGTTTGATCCCTCTATTCAGAACTTTCTTGACTTTCTGCACACTCAATAAGATCTTCATTTTCCGTGGCGCCCCATATGGGTCGCCTGGCGTCTTGCAAGAAAATGCATTCTAAAATCTTTTAAAAGAATGGAGTGGAGAATTAGACCTTTACCAACATAATTAGAGAAAACATTACACTAATAATAATAAGTTGGTAGTAGCACAAAGCTCAGAGCTCGGTGAGCTTGTAATGAAATTGTTTTCATTCCAGACATAATAGCCCCCAGACCCCTTAATACCCCGGTCAGACTCACGGCAGGTGTGGGGATACCTCAGCAGTTACGTTCATAATTTGTAATTCATACCTCAAGCAAAGAAAAATGTTCCCCTCATTACAACTAGACATTCTACCTCCCAGGATGAAAGTAACACCCCCATCCTCTTTATCTATCTCTCCTTCCCAATCCCTTCTCTCTCTTTCTCTATCTATCTCCCTCAGTCTCCCTCCCTCCCTATCTATTTATCTATCTATGTATGCTTCTCGGGAAGCTGAGAATGTTTCGGAGTGTTCTATGGTCTGCTGGGGTAATAATATAGTGTAAAGCGCATAGAGCCTGCTGTTGAGTGGGGATATGCGCTATACAAATGCTATCTATTATTATTATTATTATTATCTATCTATCTATCTATCTATCTATCTATCTATCTATCTATCTATCTATCTATCTATCTATCTATCTATCTATCTAACACCCCCTCTCTCATTATCTTTAATTTTCTTTCTTTCTTTCTTTTTTCATCTCTTCCTTTATTCGTTATAGAAATACTTGAGTCAGCCAACAGTGTTTTCATCACCCCCCCCCCCCCCCCTCACCCTTCCTCACTTCATTACTTAATTAAATGCCTGAGAGTCGTTTCGAGATTTATCCTACTACTTTTTAGAGAAGGGGGGGGGGGGGGGGCTCAAGGGCTAAGTGAGTAAAGTCAAGCAAGTGTCGGAGAAACGGGGATCAGATGGGTGGTCACGGGGGTGTGTCCTTAAGCAAGGCACGACAACCCTATCTCAAAATACAAAATACAAAGCGCTGCACAGTGGCGACCGACAGTGGCATGGTTGTAAACTGTTCTGTATTTGTGCAATATTGTGTATTTATGTATGCCTTTATGCTTGTATTTAGGTATGTATTTATGTATGTACGTATTTATAATTATTTATTTATATATGTATAATATGTATGTTTGCCATTGTGAACCAAATTGCCCTTCTGGGACAAATAAAAATGCAATTTATTGTTATTATTATTATTATTATTATTATTATTATTATTATTATTATTATTATTATTATTATTATTATTATTATCATTATTATCGTCTTTTAAAAAAATATTTCCAACAAACACTTTACTGCTAATTGTCATGACAATAGTACAGTTGACTGGTCAGTTTCTTCAATCTCTCTTATGTAGACTTATTTCTGACTTTGGGTT
>NW_004797342.1:1503793-1504737 GCF_000002075.1 Aplysia californica
AAATATACGTGAAAGGTTTTGAGCCCCCCCCCAACCCCCCAAGAAAAAACTGCCAAATGGGCGAACGAACGCCGTATTCTTCTATTTCATTATTTTGACGAACGCCTGTTTTCACTACATGCCCACATAATAATTATTATCCTTTTTCGTCCCATCGCACACGTCCTTCCTTCATGCCTTCCTTTTCCCCCGCCGTCGTTTAGTTCCTGAAATAGCACACTGAAACGGCGCCTGGGATAACAATCGGTCAACCGTTTAATCATATTATGTAATCGTGTATTTATTGGTCTATTTGTTTGTTTAGTCATCATCATCATCATCACCAATGCCTTTCACCCCTGGCAGGGTATAGGCCACATACAAGCTCCTTCCATTTATCTCTGTCCTGAGCCATCCTTCCAAGCTCGTTCCAAGTGAGCTTCATTTCTCTCATGTCCCTTTCCACGTTTGTTTAGTACTTACTTTTATGTTATATTTATTTTAGAAGTATTTTATAGTTTTGTATTGTGTTTGTATTTTTCTATATGGCCGTGAATGCGGGACAATCATTAAAGACAGTGAAAATAAAGTAGAAGCAACAGAACTGTGGTTTCTTAGGAGACTGCTAAGAGTATCGTGGAAGGAAAAGAAATCAAATGAGGTAGTGCTTGATGAAGCCCATGTGGGACGCTCAATGTTAAAAACAATCAGGAAACAACAAATGCAGTTTTTGGGACACATAAATTTATAAGGGTCTTGAACACCTAGCTCTCTCTGGCAAAATTGAGGGCAAGCGAGACAGGGGAAGGCCCAGATCAACATACTTGAGGAACCTAAACAAATGGGTAACAGGCAAAGATCAGGGAAACGTAGTTTTTTTTAAAGAGCATTGGAGCAAAGGAATGAATGGAGAACCATGATTGCCGATGTCTGTCGCAGAAATGGCACTGGATGATGATGATGAT
>NW_004797342.1:1505653-1506873 GCF_000002075.1 Aplysia californica
CCCCCACCCCCCAATATTCAGACATGTAATTCTTCTACCTTTGAAAGCAGTCATTGTTGCGTGATTAAGAATGCTAGATTTATGAGAAAAAATAGAAGGGAAATGGATACTATCCAAAACACGTGATTTCTCTCTATATATATATCTCAAAAGCACGTTTACGAATGTCTTCGATTTTGTTTGTTTGTTTGTTGCCTTATTTTTTCAACGTGCCACTTGAAACAAATTGTGTTCTGCTAGGATATTGTGAAAGATGTACTTGCGATGTTTTGCCGTCCCTAACCCGGCATTTGCACTCATCATTCATGTCTGAGTCCGCTAGAGATAAGATGACAGGAGGATGTCGAGATTAACGCCTGCCATATGCCCCGAGTGTGATCGCTTTATCTCTTTGAATCTCCACAGCAACTATATTGCTCTTTCCTCATTCGCTCAACTTTGTAAAGGTCCTCCATCTTTCTGGCTCCATTCTTCTCTTTTTAGTATCTGACGTCCTGCGTGCTCAGGCCGATTGGAGTCAGCTGTGTCCGGACAATGCCATTTGATATTTTGATGTGATTATTCCACTGCCTAGAGGAAGAGAGAATGTGTCTTGACTAAAAGATCATGCGATGTAGTACCGACGACATGCAAGATTTTTTAAAAGAAATAATGTCGTTAAGTCTCCTTTACTAGGCCAAATAAGATTTTCTGTAAAGGTAAGTCGATGAAGGAAATCGCACTTGGAATTTGTTTTCTTCGTTATGAGTTTAAAGGTAAGTCTGAATCAGTAAGGAAAAAAGGATGAGGCAAATGCTGCCCAAACAGAACATTATTAACACCCGATCAATAACATATATGTAAACATTATAATTTAGGCTAACAAGATAATAGGGCTACATCATTTCAGGTATGAAATGTGAGACAAGCTTTGTCCTGGCGAAATAATTGATCGATATTAACGCGACATCGTCGTTATGAAAACAGATCGTTTCTTCGACTCTGATAAATAACGACAATAATCAAGTTAAACAATGGCATCGTGGTCTGGCCATTTATTCCTAATCAACCAATTTGGTACAAATCTCTAGCTTTACTTGGGAAAACCGTGGGGTTAGGTATAATTGCTTGGCATACTGTATTTTCTAGTCTAAAGAAAAATGAAAAAAAAGGTCTGACCTGACGTATAGCCTGTAAATTCCAAAATTCGTGTTTTTCTATCTGCTGAACGCAACCCCCCC
>NW_004797342.1:1509607-1510959 GCF_000002075.1 Aplysia californica
TCTCTCTCTCTCTCTTTCTCTCTCTCTTCCCTCTCTCCCCAATTCCCTCTCTTTCCCTTTTTTTCTCCCTGTCTCCCTCTTTCTTGCTCTCAGTCACTCTGTTCCTATCTCTCTTACTCTCCCCCTCTCTCTCTCTCTCTCTCTCTCTCTCTCTCTCTCTCTCTCTCCCTTACTCTCTTCTCTCCTCTCGTAGAGCTTTTCATTCATTTAATCCAAATGTTCCGTCACTGCTTTTCCATCTGCAATAATGGTTTCCGCGAGTGCCGTTGCTGGGGCTCCATTATTTCTCTCCGCGCTCAAAGCTCCTGAGAGTTTCACTTGAAACACTTAGGCCTTTCACGCTTTCCTGAGCGACTACGGAAATTCTTGAAATGCTTGAGTCGGTGTTCACCACCATGGGATGAAGAAGGTTAAAGGCAAAAGTCATGCGAGTTTTACCTGTCAGGACAGAGAAGAAAATTTTCGGATTTTCTTTGGTAAATAAAACGTACTTGTTATAACGTGTACATTAACCCTCAGTACCCTCTCTTTTAAGTAAGCCCGTGGCATACTGTGACCAAAATATTCCAATAAGTTCTTAGTTTCAGCCTTAACCGAGCCAGACATGAATTTAACGAGGGAAGAGTTAATAGGGTGTCCTTCTTTCTGTGTCTATTTTACATAGTTACAGGAGTCCGAGTTAGTGCCAGGGTCAACAGTTTCATTCTACTGGGAACATGTCGTATTTGTTTCACAACACTGTGGTCTGGACGACGAATTGGGACGTTAGGAATTTTTAAAAAAATTACTCTCTCAGGAAGAAACCCCACTCGCCACTCAACTTTTTGGTCATAAGAAACATCTCTCTGAAATGGAAGAAGTGGTAAATTTCTCACGAGATAACCACAACAGTTACTGAGTCATTCGTTTAGACTGATTAATTCTTCTCGATAGTTTCCAATGTTATTTCTTTCAAGTCTCAATGGGTAAATTGAACTAGACCAGCAATTTTTTTTCTTTCGTTTGGCTGTAAACATATTTGATATGATTAAAAACAGAACAGTAGCAAATACAAAACGAAGCACGTACAAGGTTTTATGCACAAAAGCGGAAAAATCTGAAGCAAAACTGTGATGATATGGCCTTACCAAAGTGTAACATCGTTTTATCTTGTAGTCTTTAAGACTATGTGTTTTGTTCATGTTTATCAAAGCAAGAAAAAGGGGGGGGGTTCAGAGGGAGGGGTTGCGTGTTGGAGGTAGGGACTGAAAACAAGAAGAAAATGGGAGGGAAGGTTGAGAGAGAGAAAGAGAGAGAAAGAAAAAGACAGAGGAAGAAAAAACGAGAGAGAGAGAGAGAGAGAGAGAGAGAGA
>NW_004797342.1:1516607-1523690 GCF_000002075.1 Aplysia californica
TGTATGTATGTATGTATGTATGTATGTATGTATGTATGTATGTATGTATGTATGTGAGTGTGTGTGTGTATATGTGTGTGTGGGGGGATGGGTGGGTGGGTGTGTGTGTCAAAATGTCTTTGCGTTTTCATTGCTCTTTTTCTGGCCCCTGTTGGTCTCGTGAAAGAATATGTCATCTCTACTTCACTGTTTTTAATCATGTTTTTCCTCCTTGGTACACACGTCAATGCCTTCATTGGAGAAGAAACTTCAGGTGTTTTTCCATTCTTACTTTCGTTTTGAACCCTTGCAGCTTCGATATTTTGTTCTTTAGTAGACTTGGATAAATCATGCTGACATGTATATATCTCAGACATGTATAGGTCCTCCATTCAGTCCGCCAAATACTTTGAAAAAGTCCCTTCTGCTGAGATTAAGAGTCTGTTTAAATGCTCAAAAGTTAAAGAATACTCAAATCAACCTGCCACAAAGACCTTGCGTTCCGTTCAGGTTAAAAATAATATCAAGTAAGAAAGAGATTTTTAAAAAATGAAGTTGCGAGAGCACTGATAACGATTAGATCTAGACAGAATAAGAAGATACTACTTGTATTGATCTTTGTATTAATGTGGGTTACAGTGGCAAGAACAAGGCAATTATAAACGTATCAGGAGGTTGCATCAGCATCTAATATTGCACAATAGTCTGACACAATACAGATAATACGAACACGTTGTTGCACGGCTTCCGATTTAAATCTGGGTTCGTACGTGTCATATGCGGAGATCACGAACCTAAATACAGTTTTGGCGACGGCAAAATTGTTCTCTTTACGTACGCCGTAAAAAAAAGAAGCAATGTTGATAAACTGAAATTCAACGCGATAGTAATACATATTGACCGGCTTAGTTTGAGTAATGGAGTAATGTCAAAACGCATGAAAAGACAAATCAAATACTATGCTTGAAGATAGTTGGGCAACAAGGCATCAGCCGGTACCCAATAAACAGAAAAAAAATGTTCATAACAGTTATACATGGGCACCAAAACATATTTAAAAGAATAAATTGACAAGAATTTTTAAAAAGTAAGTCAGATACTCCGCGACACATTCGAATTTATACAAGTGCTGAAACACGTAGAATATTGCACTATGAAAGACAAGAATTATAGAGTTGCTTATTTACTCTGAAAGAAACACATTCAATGTTAAAATTGGAGCAATTAAACAAAAACAAACAGTAGGTGCTGTCATTACACGAACATTAAAAACCCTTCATCGTGAAATAGTAATCTGCGCACGCAATTTTAGTTTGAATGCGTTTTGTATGTGACAAGCAAGCCACCAACCCCCTAGTGAACCTATTCTCAGGTAAATAACTAGATTTCTATCTGAGATTACTGAGAACACTATTTGTTGTGCAAACAGACACACTTTCCAAACAACTGGGTTCTAGGTTTTGCATTCCGTCCTCACGAGCATGTTTGTTTCAGTAAACTGACAAACTGACAAACTGACAAACTAAGCGCAAGCCAAGTTGAAATTGCTTTTGCTTTCAAATGGTCTATAAATACCAATTCTCACACGAAAGATTAAAAATAATAATGTTTAAACTTATATACTTGCAAAGATCGAGCACCATGGCATCGCATGTTTATGGTAAGGTTCATTATTATTGTAATATGAAAAAATAAATACTTCCAATAATATTTGTCAAAGCTCAAAACCACATAGCAATGTGCGCTCTGCATCGCGCTGGGTTTTGTAATGCGCGGATGTTATTATGAAACTCAAACATCGTTATTTGAGAAGCCGGTTATTATAGCTACAGGGTTAGATTGTATCATGTTCCACGGAATTTTTCTTTCGTACTTTAATATTTTCTTGTCAAAAGGAATCTCCAAATGCTATTCGTTGATGATGCACTGAAAATGGGGAGTAAAAAAGGTGCTGTTGACAGGAGCACGCGCGGGTCCGGGGTGAATCGGAGACTAGCATTATGGAAAAAGAAAGGGGGGAGTCGCGAATAGAAGATTTTTTTAAATCAACAAAACGAAAAAGGAAGAGGCACGGGGCAACAAGGAAGTCGCGAAGTAAAAAACAACAATATTGGAACGTGTGCCATGCTGTTTTGAGCTGGGATTCCTCAACCCGAAAGAATTTTCATTGCTGAACAAAGGAAGAGGAACATGTTCCAGATCGCCTGCACAAAACACGTTTGTTCTTATGTGAGTAAAAGTGAGTAGATCTATCTGTTAAAATAATTGACCATAAACACAAAAAACTGCAAAAGTGTGTTGAGGAAGAGAAAACATCACTACAAGACGAATATTATTATTTTGTTATTTGGAAAGGGAGCGTTCAGCTTCAGGGATCACCGTTAGCTCAGTTGGCATTATGCCAATGAACCTAGTTCAAATCCCTAATGGGATCCTCTGGAAAACTTGTTTTGATGATGATCTTCAAGGTTTTCACAGCAAATTGGATTTTGCCTGTCGGACATGGACGTTAAAAAAGACGTCCAGCCTTTTCTATTCCTTGCAGTGTGACAAAGGTTTATAAAACTTTTAATTTACACGCCTCAGTGCCCTCCGTAGGACACTATGCAGAGAGGCAAATATGCCCAGTAACTTGGGATAAATCTTGACTCCACTGGGAATAGGAATTTTAGAGGGTATGAGAAACGAGATAAGAATCATTGAAACGATGGAAAAAGTCAAAATTGTGTTTGTAGACTCCTAAAAATCAGGCCAATATTGATGATAAAAATAATAATTTTTGTGTACTTCACACGTGATCTGTTCAAAGACTTATTGACCTCTCATCATCATCATCCGGTGCTTTGACGACTGGCGTGGCGATCGTGAACCTTCACTGCCATCTGTCTTGCATTGCAGCATTGGTGTCTGTTGTTTTTGCTGATCCCAGCCTTGTCCAGTACCTTTTCCCTCGGTCAGCCTCTGACTCTCTTTCCATCAAACTTGCCTGTTGTTAACATACTCTCCAATGCTTCTTTCCTCGTTGTGAATCCAAGGAAATTTACCTGTTGCTTTCGTATATTCGTCATAAGCTGTCGTCTGCAATTTGCTCCAACCAAGAATTCTTCATTTGTTTTTCTAGCCCTCTCAGCCGAGCGTAATACAAAACAATTCGCGAGCGACTGCACCGCGCAGGATGAGAACACACAATATTATCATGAATAAATATAGGCTGTACCAAGGGGAAAAAAGCAACAGAAACAAAAAAATACCCCCTGATTACCTCTTTAGCCTCTTCATTGCTGCGTGCTCTCCCAAACTGGTTTACTGATATATTTTTTCCCTTGGTTTATTTGAGAATATTTTCTAGCAAATTTCCGCTCAATAGCAAGCTCTATGCGCTTTACAATTTATTATATTACCCCAGCAAACCTCATAGATTTCTGAAACAATCTCAACCACCTGATACAGTGCAAGCTGCCATTTTATGGGCCGTAAAACTCTACCATACTGACATGATCGTTCACTGTCTAAGTCTGGGTACCCATTTCCACCTGGGCGAAGTGAGGAAAATTCGCGTAAAGTGGACATAAGGACCCAAGGACCCAAGGACACTGCGTCGGGACTACCTCTTGAACCTCCGCACCAGCAGCCTCTCGATCACGAGTCTGCTAGCCTAACCACTAGACTACAGATTACTTTGACTTTGTTTGAATCCGTTTAGATTGATTAAACATTTTGTCTTGTCTTTGCAAACGCAATTAAAAAGAAAACTCTTCAGCACTGAAATGGTCAAATATTTAAAAGGTACGTACGTCCGACAGCAAGCCAAAGGCCTTGCTGCGGCACGTTTCGAACTAGAATACACAAATCAGAAACACGAATTTCCATATTTCATGGAATGCGTGTTGCGGTTTGTCTTTTAAAGTTTCAGAAAGAGAAAATCGATTTGAAAAACCTGTATGAATAACAATGTTATGCTTTATTTTCTGTTATTGAGAGCCCTAAAACGGCGAGTTTTCAAGTGTGTTTGCAAGACCAGAATACGCGTCCTTAAAGTGTGAATCTTTTAAAAAAAACTGTACTCAACTACGGTATGTCAAATTAAGGAAATGTTAGTTTATAGAAATATGTGGACGTTTGAGCATGTTATGCGTGCCCATGCTCGTGTGTGTATGTGTTTGTGTGTGCGTGTGGCAGTGTGCGTGCGTGTGTGTGTGTGTGTTTGTGTGTGTGTGTTAGTGTGTGTATGTGTGTGTGTGTTTGTGTGTGTGTGTGTGTGTGTGTGTGTGTGTGTGTGTGTGTGTGTGTAGGAAGGGTAGGGTGGGAGTGATACTAGTTTGGTTGATTAAAAATTGCACGTATTGGGAGGGAAAGGGGGGGGGGGGGGGGGCTGTAACGCACATATGATTTCTGAAAAAACCAACCCCCCACACACACAAAAACACGAGACGCCGGCCTGGCTACATTGGGCAGTCGCACGTCTCGTGCAGAATTTCTTCTGAGCACGCCAGGTCTTTCTTTTCTACATCCAAACATTTTCTTCTATGTTCGTGCAGCGCTCTAAGACCTTTTCACAGCGTCGGGTTCTTTGGCTGTTATCAGATCTGCTCAAACTTAGCAAATATCCGTGTGCTGAGGCCTGAGGTTTCCCGGTCGGCGAGGATAACAAATGTTGAATCTAGGGAAGGAACAATAGTCATAAACACGTCACCCTGATGAAAATAGCCAGTTGATGGCTGCTGTTGCCTTATTGGAGTGTCGGCATCAACAATGGCGTTACAGTGGGCGTTGTGAAGTATTGAGGAGAATTAATGATTTTTCATCTATTTCTATACAGCATGAGGAAATAGCACTGGTGTTTGACAAGAGAAAAAGACCCAAACTCGCAAGTTCTTCTAAACAATCCACAAGATGTATGGTTTCTACCTCGGAGGTTAAAAAGAATTTTTTTTTTAAACCTCGTATGTTAAATCACTCTACCAGAACGGGGCAAAATACGTTAATTTTTGTTTCAGTTCTCAAAAATTGGCAAGGTCTTAACAACAGCTTTCTCTTATTTTGAATCTGGAGTTCATAATCCTGATCTGAAGTTTGACCCACTTGGGTGAAACTTTAGACTCGGAAGATATACGAGAATTTAAGTGCTTATTAAATAAAAGGAAAACACTAGGTGATTCTGGTAATTTCTGCTTGAGTTGTTTCTTTTCATAGATACCATGCAGGCAAAATAATTGTCCCTTAGTGGTATTTTCACCATTTTAACGCTGGTAAATGGACACTAGGGAGGATTGATATTCATCTCCCTTGTTATTTGTACTTTGGTTAACTTTGCTGGAGTGGCTTTCCTTGTACAGCAGAGTTCGGGGAGACAAGGTGCACAAGGACTGAAGGGTGTAAAGTAGCAGTTTCACTCTTCAGAAATGGCAGACATTTCTTTAACAATTTCTTGTGTGTACCTGTCATTTATCTATCTATCTATCTATCTATCTATCTATCTATCTATCTATCTATCTATCTATTCGTCTGTTTGTCTGTCTAACTATCTATTTTGTTTAAGGATTTCCATTACTCTTGTTGAAAATTGTAAACAAATAGAGCCAGAAGCATATTTTCTGGAGTTTTATTTTGAAAGACATTAATCCAGTTTCGTAAGATGGTCGTATGATCCCTCCCCCCCCCCCAACAAAAAAACAACGACACATCTTTGCCTTTGACAGCTAGTTGCGTCTAATGTCTTCAAAAGTCTTTCTCCGCTTTATTTATTAAATATCGATAAAAGAGAAATATGCGTCGTGTTTTAAACTATCGAGTTGGGATCGATGACTCAATTTCTTCCAAAATTGGATATTAATGTCTTTTTAAATAAAACACTAGATTTCCGCCGTCAGTATTTGCACAGATTACCTGGTTAAACGTCCATCACTTCAAGATATTTGGTTAGATGTTTCAAAGTAAGAGCAATTTCAAATGCCGTAGCCTCCCGAAGGTAATTATGCAAAGATCTGAGCCGCAGCATAGGCAAAACAAGTATATTTCCCTATTCTAAAGTTAATATCATTATATAATTGGAACGTTTAGTTGTGAAGAATTTAGAACAACTTCAAACATGAAGCATTGCTAATTATATTTTTGCTGAGGAAATAGTTGCATAGCATGGTTTCATCAGGCTGCTGTCTTAGTGGATTTAATGGGACATACTTGTAAAACGGCTTTTTTTTTCTTTGGTGGTGTTGTTGTTTAAGCGATGAAAGTGAAATTGTGTCACTAAGGTGAGGACAATATTTGAAAAGGGTGGAGTGACGGTGGTGATGGAGAAAAGGAACGTAAAAGCGTCGCAATTGCTTAGGATACTATTTTTATCAGATCAAGAACTATTTTCACCCTTCTCATAACCTCGTAGCTTCGGTAGTCTAGCGGTTAGGCAACCGGACTCGTAATTACTCTGAGGTTGCAAGTTCGTGGGTTCGAGCCTCAGACCCGATGTTGCGTCATTGGGTAGGTACACCAATTTTCCTCACTTTAAACAAGTGAGAAGGGGTTACCCAGCCTTAGACTGCGAGAGATTTTGTCAGTATGTTGGTAGTTTTAGCAATTATAAAATGGCAGCTTGTACTGTATGCTTCCTATGAAGTTGCTATTATTTCAGAATGCTATCAGGTCAGCTGGGTTAATAAAATAGATTGTAAAGCACATAGATCTTTTTGTTGAGCAGGACTTTCGACGGTGGTCTCGCCTTGGCTAGGTATTTTGACCAATGGTGATGGTCTAAACCTGCCACACCCCCAGTCTGTCTCACGCGACGAGACTCTAGATCGCTACAAGGACCGATCGGACGCGACAGTCGCGCGCGACTAAACGTCGCGTCGCGTGTTATTTTCTTTTCTTTATCATCTTACTTGATTGACTTTAGAGCGACAAGGACCAGACGCAACGTGTTGCCTTGAGCATAAGGAGACAAGCTCGTATATTGTTATTTATATTGTTATATTGTTAACCGACTCCTACTGCTGGTGCTGGTGGTGGTGGTGGTGCTGCTGCTGCTACTGCTACTACTACTGCTACTACTACTACTGCTACTACTACTACTACTACTGCTACTACTACTACTACTACTACTACTAC
>NW_004797342.1:1523954-1525281 GCF_000002075.1 Aplysia californica
TACTACTACTACTACTACTGCTACTGCTACTGCTACTACTACCACTACTGCTACTATTGCTACTACCACTACTACTACTACTGCTACTACTACTACTACTACTACTACTACTACTACTACTACTACTACTACTACCAATTTTGCTGCTGTTGCTGCCTCTACCATCACGTTGAAGTTAACCAGAAATCAACGTTGATTTTTTAATGTATTCTGTACCCCAAGTTCATGAGTCATTATATTGTTTTACCCAGACCTGATAGCACAAACCTGGCGTGTACCAAAAGACCAAACATTCTCTTCATTAGCATGAAGTGTATTAACCGGCATCCGGCAATAATATTATACTGAGGCTGTGTCGTGCCCTTTTGTTTCCGCTTCACTCTTAAATATGTTCTTGACGAAACAAGTTTATTTATTCATGTGAATTGCAGCGTTGAGGGGTAGATCTAAGTGTTCTTACACTAACTGCATTGCCAATGTAGCATTTAGCCAGGAGGATGGCACAAAGCTTATTCTGAGTCTGAAGTATCATTCTCATGTATTCTTGAGAAATAGATTTCTCATAATGTCTCTGACAACTGTAATTCATTTTGTCCTCTCGAAAATTACAAAAGCAATCATAATTTAGAATTGTACTTGCCTTCTCGTGTTGTATTGGAAATTACATTAAATCACATGCTCCTAATTTTATTACTTATCTCTTGAACCTTCTGTCAATGGCATTGACGTCACAATTGCTTTGACATTCTATTATTTCTGAAGTTGCGTGGACAACTATTCAATTTTAGTCAGCACGTTCTCCACTTCTCTGTCTTCTCTTTTTTTCTTGATTGCTTGTAGATGCTGTTCTTAGATTGCTTGAATTACTTGAATTTAGCTCAACTAAGCTTCTCGTTGTTGTATGATAAACGGCGGTTCAAATTAAGTTAATAGCCACTTTCTAAAGTAAAAGAAGGACTACCCTGAAGGCCAGGGGCGAAAAAACAAGCTATAAGGGTAACTCAGGGGGCGAGCCATCCGGTTCTGGTCCTGCCAAAGAAGCGTAAGATGAATTCCTCAGTTGAATTTGAGGTGTAGTGGCTAGGAGCTTCTATGTTGCAGGTAGCAGACTGAAGTTCAGTTCCAGTATGGGGAAAATTTATTAAGAGTATAGCTTTGATCTTTCTGCTAGGGTGTCCGCCTCATAAATGATTGAAATTATGTTGACAGGAGCGCTAAAATACCCACATAATGTGCACGCGCGCTCGCGCGTGTGTGTGTGTGTGTGTGAGAGAGAGAGAGACAAAGAGAGAGAGACAAAGAGAGAGAGAGAGAGAGAGAGAGAGAG
>NW_004797342.1:1525509-1526523 GCF_000002075.1 Aplysia californica
GAGCTGGGAAGGGCCTGAACCTTTGATACATCTTTTGTAGGAGATTCGATGATATTATGCTAGATCGTGCAAAACACCTTTCAAAGTATAGTACAATGCTTACCTTTGTTAGATCGGCATCGGATCTCGATCACCATTAATGCTATATCTTTTTTCATTCGCTTTTGCAAAATGTTGGTGTTTTAAGCAATCGCATCTGCTTTAGAGAATGTTGATAGGGACAGATGCGATATGTCCAAGCTGTTCATAAGCTGTTTGCATACATTCGATAAACATAACTCTATGAAGGAAAAGTGGTGGTGGGAGGGGGGGGTGGAGACCTACACAAGTACATGTATTGTTGAGCTTCTTTTGAATTTGAGGTGTATGATCTAGACAAACAAAAATGGTATGTAGAACAGTCTTTGTCTTGTTTTGTCATATTACCATCATATTTGCTGTTGTCTACCGGAGAACTTTTCTTTTCGTTTTTGTTAAAGTCGTACGCCTTTCTAGACACTAAGTTATTTTGATGTTGGGGCCGCTGATCCCATAACAGGGCTGGGGTCTGAGGGAATGGAAAGGAAATAGTCTGCCCAACACAGAAGCTCTGCTTCTTTTGTACAGGTCATTCTGTGAAACGACAGCAAGTACCCCAACTTCAGTTTACTAGTGGCTTCATTCAACCACAGGTAGTTATGTTGCCTATCTATTTACATTTAACTTTAACCAGAAGGACATAACATCGTAACACAGGTGAGATCTAGTTTAGTTCCCTCTTCTTAAAATAAATGAAAATTGTCTATCCCGCATGACTTCAGGGCAACTCCCACATTGGTCCCGCAGAGAATGGAGACTCTGGATGTGTGAAGTAGGCCAGGTAAGTTCTGAATGGAGGCACCAACTAAACCTATCGCTCTTTCTTCAAACCTTAAGCCCTTTTTATTCTCCGAGCACGACCTCACACCCAGACACTGAAGGCCTTTTCATTAACCGCACGAAAGTCTGTGAAACTTTGAAGGCGATGTGTTTGGG
>NW_004797342.1:1527833-1529478 GCF_000002075.1 Aplysia californica
AGAGAGAGAGAGAGAGAGAGAGAGAGAGAGAGTGAGTGAGAGAGAGAGAGAGAGAGAGAGAGAGGAGAGAGAGCGACGAACAGGTGTGAATTAAAGATTTCAAGATTGCCCTTGGTTCATTAAACTCGTACCGTTGCCGTCCAGCCCACGTCGTTTCACATTTAGCTAATGGCGTACCATTTTGAAACTACCAGCCGGAAGGAAGTATTGACTCAACCGATTGGTATCACGATGCGGTTGGATCAGACGCTGGTCAAGTTTTGGACATATTGAGTTTTTTGCTATCATTGTAAAGCATGTTCATTAGTCTACCTCTTGATGAAAAACTATCTATTTCTCTTGAATAGAAGTCGAGATATTAGCGATTGGAGGAGATAGGGGCCACCTGGTTTCAGAAGTAAAACTAACAAGAAAATGGCCGCCAAGGTTTGGGACTTCCATAGCTAGAGCTTGGAACTTGAAAATTTACAATTCTTGAGCATTTAATCAACGTTTTTCACCCCCCCAAAAAAAATACACACAGAAATATGTTTCTAAATGGACGTAAAAGATGTTGAGCCAAAAAACAAACACTCGATGAAAATTGTCGAATTAGCGGAGAAGTTGCTAATATCTTCAATATCACTGTTTTGACGAGCGCCTGATTTCACCACGATGCCTCCCGATTAGTGGCTATAAGCAGGCCTCCGGCAAATAACTCGGTGGTGCTAATAAAGCACCGGGTTGGGAGGCATCAGCCAGACACCTTCCAGGCCACCCCACCCTCGTCAAGCACCATCTTACACAATGACCAAGTAATCCTTAATCGATTACACTACTAGACGAGTTAATAAGTGTGTGTTAATGGTGTGTTCCTCTTTTCGCAAAGGGGCATTCTATTTTTAATGGAGTTTGTTGGTAAAGACTAGACTTTTGAAAGTTTTGGGAAAGGATCTAAAACCCCAATTAAGAAAGCACACTGTATATATTTATGAGTATGATCATTCGATAAGCAAGTACTCTTGGAGAAAAGGGATGAATAAACAGAATAAATGTAATGATATGAAAAGACAGACATTACGAATTCAATTAAATAGTTCCGTTTTTCCTTTTCAGAGTCCCATGTAAAAAAGATTGGTGTACTTTGATTAATCCTCCAGAACATTTTCATCAGACATGTCAGCGTTCCCTAAGTCTGACGTACGAAATTTCTTTCTCGAAAACATCAGATGGTGGCTGGTATAGACCTTTATTAGCGTTATGTATCCGCTCAATTATAACAAGTTTCTCTACTTTACCACCACCTAGCACACACGTGTCAGATAGCCGCTATCTCATGCCTTCGAGCAACGCAAAACTAATTAAAAGCAAGATTATTATATGAACCAAACCTGAATAACTAATTTCATAACTCTAGCAGCGCCCAAACTGCAAGCACCGTTGGTGAAACCCTTACTCACGGTAGGTATGATACATTTATGGCGAGCGGCAATATTATTATGTCGATCGTTTGATTTTATGTGATTGCTTAAATTGGCTGGGGCTGCACAGACTGGTATAATGAGATTTGCTTAATATTCTAAACCTCCCCCCATACCCCACACACACGTTAAAAAAAAGCCAAATTGAACCCAAAATCAATACACCGTAACCTCCACCCCCCCCC
>NW_004797342.1:1531596-1533060 GCF_000002075.1 Aplysia californica
GAGAGAGAGAGAGAGAGAGAGAGAGAGAGAGAGAGAGAGAGAGAGACAGACAGAGACAGAGATACCATGAAATAACGAGAGAGAAAGGAGGTGTCACTCGTTCATTGAGAAGAAAAGCAAAAACAAATTATTGAAAAAAACACGAAACAAACAGAAAAGCCAGACAAGACATCTATTGTTCGCTTCCTCTGACAAATGCCAGTCGTTACTCTCTATTTGCGTGCAAGAGAAAGTCCTTTTCTCTCGTCGTAGAGAATTAGAACTCGATGTGCTGAGCATTGACTATACTTTTAAACTCGAGAAATTCAGAGAAAACTACAGGCCGCACGAAGACGCCCCATGGAATCAATTGGTGGCCCTCAAATAAAAAAAATACTCGCCCAAAGCTGTAAGGATAGTGCCAGAAACTATGTAAATACGCTGGAACGCGAAACGTGCCAAGGAAGAGTTTATACGCCTAGCGCCTTGTCGACAGGAGGTGGGTGTGGCAAGGTGGACTAAGAACATGGTATCGAAAAGAAGACGGAGTCCGTTTTTTCTTGGATTCTCCTATAAAGTTCAACGCTCTGTAGAACACAATGTACGTCATTTCGAAATGGATATCGTAATCCCCTGCTAAGATAGCCAGTTGAGAGGGAAAATGTTCCAGGAATGACGGGGAAAAGTTATTCTTTGTTTTCATTTCTATAGCAAGTTGATTTGATTACAGAAATTTCATTCTTCTCCCCTTATGCTTTTTAGAACATATTTTCTTTCAACTTATATAATAATGGTCCCTTATGTTCATGGATTTTTCAAAGAAATTGGACCTTTACATGCCTTTTCCCATATCAACCCTGGTTCTAGTTGGTATTGTCAATCAAGCGTTTCAGTAGAACCAGCATTATCGTCTAATGTTTTTTATGAGAGCACGGCATCCCCTATTGAAAACAACAGTTATTATTTTGATTTAGGCATGCGGTAAACGTTTTAACTTAACACTGAGCCGTCTAGCCCCTTTATGGTGGCTTCCTCAACTGCTCTTCAGGGACAAATGGGAAAGCTTTGGTACACTTCTTTTTCAATTTTCTCCTCACATGTGCACTAGTTCAAATGAAAGTGCAAGAAACAAAAATGCAAGTTCATCCTTGCGTAAGAACTAATGCAGGTACATACCTACTTCACGAGATAACAAACGTTTGAATAAAATAAAGGTTTCACTTACAGTGTAAACCGTAAAGTAAATTTATTGTTAAAACCCTAGCCCCGTTGTAAATCATTATAAATTAATATAGATCTAATTGTTTCGTCCCAGCCGGTGAGGGTGAACCCTAGCTGAGGGGCATACAGCCTTCTGGCAGACTAACAATGACAGTGACACTCTAACTTGATCACCACTGGAGCATCGAACTCACATCTTCTGCATGCCTAACCAGTATTACACAGCTCCCATAAGAGAAGGAGAAAGAGAGAGAGAGAGAGAGA
>NW_004797342.1:1536266-1538115 GCF_000002075.1 Aplysia californica
CTTCTTCTTCTTCTTCTTCTTCTTCTTCTTCTTCTTCTTCTTCTTCTTCTTCTATTCCGTGGTTGGGGCAACCATGGGGGCACCACTGCATCTGACAACCAGCTCTCGCCCTTTCTGTTTGTCCTTTGCTTTCCTCAGATTGTCACCCATCGTCTTTCCTGTCCACTATGTGATGTTGTCCTCCCATCTCCTCGGCCTTCCTCTCTTTCTCTTTCCTTGTACGGTTCGTTGTAGGCTTGTTTTGGCAAGTCCTGTGGATCTTAAGTCATAGACCACTCCCAAAATCATGACGCATGCTGAAGAAATCTTGAATATCTAGCGACGTCCCAAGTGACTCGTTTAGCCCCCTTGCTATGCAATAGAATGCCGCTGAGACTAAAGTTTGCTTGTTTTTCGGGATTTAGAAACAACAACATTCCCAGCATCCAATAAATTCGCGTAGAAACAACCCAAGAGGTGAATACTCACCTGTGGATACAAACATCTCTTAGATGTTTTTGTTCTTCCTTGAGAGCAAGTGTAAAGTTCACGCAAGTCAGAGAGCTTTTATTTGGTTTGTCAAGATTCCGCTGCCTCTTAAATGGAAAAGGGCAAATGTTTCGGCCTTGTCGTCATTTAAAAACACCCCACCAAAAGCAACCTAAAAAAGTTAGCGATGCCTCCAACAACATTGAGGTGAGGATGTACAATCGAGTATGGAGAAGTAGCTGGTTCGGTAGATCTATCGCAAAAATTGGAAATAATCTGAAGGAAATATTTTACACCCCTGCCAACACAAATTAAATCCTTTTTGAGAGGGATGCCTCGACTGTAAAAGATGTCCCAGTGTCCATTCCCCCTGATTCTGATTCGACTATGACACAGTTAAACTGGTTTGTATCCAACTTGAAAAGCCGTACCTGAATGGCTGCTTTCTTTATGAACACTGTCTAATCGAGCGGGTGTCTTGTTTCCTTGTACCTCGGGGTATAACGCTAGACTAAATGTTGAAGACCCTGACTCAAATCCTAAACGTGGATTGCTTTGGAGGTTTTCAAGGCTCTGCACCCACTTTTCTCGATCCGATCAGGAATGAACATAACATGTGTGGGTCGGGTCTCTTGAAAAATCCAAAAGTGTTGAAAAAGGGGGTTAAACCATAATAGATAATACCTACTGTACCTGCCTGTAACACCCTGACATCACTTTGTTGACAAACGTGCTTGATGTTGAAAACAACTCTGTTCCCAAATACCGAATTCTCGTTATTTACCGAAACGTCAAACTATTTCTTTGAAAGCATTTTTTAAATGCCATCACAAAAATCACACAGTATCTCTTCTTGTGAAGCAGGCTTAAATTGATAAACATTTATTTATTTGACTGAGCATGGTCGATCGTCTGCTATATGTTATGCATTATGAGGATTCTGAAAAGCAGATCAAAATCGTTAACCTTAAAGAAACCAATATGCCACAGGAGTAAGATGCCTCCTTTACTTTCGTTTGTTTTTTGTTTTTTTTGTATTCATTACTGTGTCAGCGTATTCCCAAAAAGTACCGGTCGCTTATACATTCCGTAACCACAGGTTTGCTGATGTAGTGTCATAAATATGGAAATAGATGGCTAAAACATATTTGTATTTTGGAAAACAATAGCCTTTATTTCCTTTACTTTAATGCAGGTTTTTGATGATCCAATTTAACATGGTAATTGCTTTGGATCAGTTGCTTAATATCATCGCCACAAATGGGCATTTAGTTGCTGACTGACAGAGTAGCAAAAATGCACCCTTCCTCTTTTTTTTCCTCCCGCTGTCAGACACCATACTTATAAAACACACACACACACACACACACACACACACACA
>NW_004797342.1:1539268-1540974 GCF_000002075.1 Aplysia californica
GGGGCTTCCGGTTACTCTCTGTCTCGAGTGTATCTGTGTTAGTATAGGTCTGAGCAGTATTCTAACCATCTCTTTAGGGTGTACTGCTCTTCTGTGAGGCAGTTCTTTTTAGGGCGTGTTATATTTAGGATAAGAAAGAAGTCAGACGAGAATTTTTGGAAAAGAGGGTGGGGGGATTAATTTTTTAAAACATTTTTAAAGGCGTTTGGGAAGGGGGCTTTTTATCGTCTATAATAAAATTTATGTTAAGGCTTGAGCTAAACCCTGTTTTGTTTTAGTACAAGTTATGGTAAAACGAGTTTTGAGTTGACCCCGAAAGAGTGAATCAATAATCAATAACCCAGGGTACACACTAAAATAGCCAGGAGTCAGTTGGAACCGCTCCAGCATTTGACTAGATCGTTTCCACTGTGTTGTCCGCGGGACACAGATCCAACGGAGGCGACCACGGATACCATGCTGAATACAGAGAACAAGAAACAACCCCCCCCTCCCCCCACTCCACCCTCAAATCTTGTTTAGCCCTTGTCCATCCCTCCCGTCCGCTTTCTTTAACACGCCATGCCAAATATACATAAAAGGGTGCATAAGAATGTTGAAGAAGATTATAATGATGTTCAGTTTTAGCGCTGCTACACCGTCCTTGAAAAAATGCTAGTTGAAAATTTATTTCTAGGTCTTATCGAGAGGGGAAGCAAACGTGAAGATGACATCATAGAAAGTAATAAATTCAGGAGACAGAGTCTTAATAATGCTGATCAAAAGCTCAAGATGGACACAATTATTTTTAAATGGTGAATACGAGTTTCACAAAAGCATGAACGCACCCAGCTACAGTTAGTAAGTGTTTTATTAAGCGCTTGTTAAGTTACTATTTCTGTAGATTCTGATGAGAGTAAATTGATTTGAGTAATCTTGCGAGGCTTAACTATTTCAGGAACCGTTGGTAAAATGGTTTCGGCAGTCTGGCGTGTCGTTCGTTACTTCTTCCGTTTTGACATTGGCAAGTTTTGGAAAGATTACTGAGCCTTTAGGCTTTTACTTTCTGTATACTTTTTTTAAGGCACATAATAAAAAGATTTGCATAAATCCGGTCTACACAGACATCTCCCTCTCTCTCTCTCGCTCTCTCTCTCTCTCTCTCTCTCTCTCTCTCTCTCTCTCTCTCTCTCTCTCTCTCTCTCTCTCTCTGTTTGTATTGCTCTCTTTGTTGTCACGTTGTCTTCATATGACCACT
Organism: Aplysia californica; assembly: GCF_000002075.1. Taxonomy (NCBI): domain Eukaryota; kingdom Metazoa; phylum Mollusca; class Gastropoda; order Aplysiida; family Aplysiidae; genus Aplysia; species Aplysia californica. The sequence goes on from NW_004797342.1 coordinate 1,540,506, forward strand.
GGCTTTTCAAATCAGGGTTTCCACTTTTCCATTGATAGACTTATTTGTGAGACTGAAATCAAGGAGTTTATGAAAGCATTTCATTTTTTTTGGTAATAAACTTCTCATTGTTTGCTTCAGTGATCCACGGGTCACAAGCATGCAAGCATATTGAAATAAACCCTCATACAGTACCCTGAGACAGATGATCAGTTCTGTGGTGCTGCATCCTGCTCACTCCGCTCTGAATTCGGTTTGTTCCTCCGCCATAATCTTCTCTGATTGTAGTTGAGTATGTCCAGTGAGATCTTCGGCATGTCCTTGCTTGAATGACCTGATAGGCCGATCGTGAGATACTCAAAGCATTTTGGTCTGTTCTGGGGAAGGTCGTGGTAAATGAGTCTATCCATGGTGTGGGCCATTTACCTGTCTGCCAGATCTCTTTAGAGATGACAAGTCACGGGTGTATCATGGCTCCTCCGCACCCCCC
>NW_004797342.1:1542029-1544765 GCF_000002075.1 Aplysia californica
GGGGTGAGAGGAAGGGGAGAAAGAAGTCGCAGAAATTTTGTCAGGGCATTGAGCAGGGCGCTATATGGGTGGTCACTTTACAGAAATTTGCCTTCTCTTTCCCCAAGTTTCTTATTGCCAGTCGGTTTGCAAAATTGTGATCGTAAAAATCATCAGCGGACACTGACGATATATTCTTCGCTTTCGTGATTACTACTCTGGGGTTGATATTATTTAGGCTACACTCTTTCCCTCTACTTTTATCACCTTTTCAAGCGCTGCATTTAATGACAGAAGTTAACTCTCTACTCAGGCATATGACTGTTTTCATTCATGCTCATTTAAAATCAGAAACTTATACCTATAATTCAATCTATCAAGAGCCATGTTTCATTTCTGGAATATAGCTGTCTATCAATGGAAAAGTGGAAAAATGTGTTTTTAGAAATTGATTTTCCTACAGCGCGTTCAGTATTGAAGGGTCGATTCAGACATAATATTCTTCAGTATAGGCATCTTTTTGTTTATTGTTTTTGCTTATTTTTCTGTACGTTTTTTTTTTGGTTATTGCATCTGCGTGAGTGTGTGTGTGTGTGTGTGTGTGTGTGTGTGTGTGTGTATGTGTGTGTGTGCGTTTGTGTGTGTACTTGTGTGCGTGCATGCGTTGTCGCGCGTGTGTGTGTGCGTGCGTGTGTGTGTGTGTGCATGTGTGTGTTTATGTGTGTGTGCATGTGTGCGTGCGTGCGCAATTTCCAATATAATAATAAATGAAAAATATTTGTCTGTTGAAATAGAAGAGAAACAATTGTAACTTGCGACTGTAACTAGTGGTATTGTTCATATTACTGTGCTGTATATTGCTAATACATATCTGCAAATAAATTCCCAATACTTGCAACCGCCTGGGGGTAAGCTCATAACACATTCAGTTGTTTTTCTTATTCTGCGGTATCAACTGATAGTAGTGCCTGAGCACTTCCCAGCAACGCGAACTGCCCTGGAGGGGAGTGGGAAAGCGGAAGATGTATTTTTCCGGAATCTCGTTTAATAAGCGCTTGGGACAGTGGTGCAGACACCGCCTGTTTGCAGCTGCCATAGCGTGGCCGATGATTTATCTCTCTAGGGGGATCGATGGCTATCCTGCCAGATAAATAATGTGCTGCTAACAGCGTTAACAAGGGCTTAGTGACTTCATTTGCCCCCTGAATTCAACTCCATGTGTCTTCATCATCGCATCCTGTTATCTCTCTTCTCTTCTTCTGTTTCTGTTTACCCGCCCCCCCAACCCCTCGTTTACTAGTTTTTCGCTCCTTCCAGTCCCGTTTTACCAATCCCCCATCCATGGCCTCCAGCACACGTCCTGCCCCCAAAGAGGTATTAATAACCTCTTTGCCTGCACCATATCAGCATGACGTATGAGAGCTTGCATTTTGTGGAATGGGAAGCGTGTTCCTCTTAACTTTCAATGTAGAGCCCGCCAGTTCAGCTGGCTCTCAGCATCACTCAGTTGTTGACTGTCAGAACAAAGATCTTCCAAAACTCAGCATATCCATCTAATTTATATTCAGTCAAAATGTTTATTGCTTGATTCTTTCAATTCTACTCAGTTCAATGTTTATTTTATGTAGATAGGTTACATTGAAGTGTGTGGTGCTATAAACTTGGATAACAAAACTGGCTGCGTACAAAAGAGTAGCCTTCCGTATACTAAGAGTTTTGAAAGGAACATTAGTAATACCTATACAAATGTATTTTAAATACTTCACCTGGGCAGGTGGTAGTGGGCGATAAGTATTCTCATACACTAGGTTGATTTAGGATATAACCTAAACCACGGTAATGGGAAAAGACAGGCGAAAATTTCATTATCGTTTGAGGCAGTAGCTTCAGAGCCCTCTGTCGAGCTTAAATCTTTCGTTGTGGCTTTCAATCTTGTCAAGGGCGTTGCTCATAATTCTGGAGCAAACGAAAATGCGTAGTCAGGTTGTTCACCGAGTTGGGATCGTACAACTAAGAGAGAAATTGGCAAGAAATGCACATATTTTTTTGTAATAGACGTCGTGAAGCTCTCAAATCATAATCTTGGAGTGCCTTTAATTGATTGTTTTTGTTTTCTTTGGGTTTGTTTCTATTTTGTTTAGTTTTTTTGTACTTTTTATATTGAAGCCTCGATTTCATTTGACTCATATTCAAGAACTCTCAAGGTAAAATAAAGAACCTTACTTTTAGCTGGTAAGGGCTCATTTTGCTGTGTAAAATGTATTTTGTTTGCCACATAGAATAAGTCGATAGCAGCTATAATTAGTCCTGCAAAACCTGTTCAATCTTCATTAGCTTTATTGACACCTGATCGTTAGGGACTTTCAGACAAGCTGGGTATTATCGAGATCTCATTATTTACGTTGCACATCTCAGTGTGGTTTTACAGCAACTATAGTGTGACCCGAAATGACTTCTATCATTTGTGAACCAATACTAATGATCTGGGTTATAACCTAGATAGGCAAGGAGATTACGTCTCGATAACTTTTTAAAGGAGCGGCGGATACAAATAAAACGTCCAACCAGCAGCAAAAGGCGATGTTGCGGCACATTGGGAACAAACGTTCACCGATCAAAATATGAATTTGAATATTTTGTAACATGCATTTTGTTACACAGAAGTTACAGAACACAAACACAAAAAACCTTAAGATATAAGTTTGAATAATAAAGTTGTGGGTTGTTGTTTTTTTGTTGTTTTTTTTGTTGTTGGGG
>NW_004797342.1:1545362-1548685 GCF_000002075.1 Aplysia californica
TTGTTTTATTATTTTTCTTATCCTTCCAGCTAATTGTGACCATCCTGCCGTAGCATCGCGTCTCAAACGCAGATATTTTGTTTTCTTCTTTCTTTGTCTAAGCCCACGTCTCGGTGCCATAGCATAGGAAAGTGGGGAAGATGTTGCACTCCACAATTTCTAATTTAAAGGTAAAGATAATTGCTTGGATGTAAATAGTGTGGGTGCTACATACGTATATTTGAAGCCTAAACAGCACCCCTCCTCATACATAATATAGACACAACTTTTTAAATTATCTTAAAAGCAGCAACTTTAGCAGGAAGCTGAACTCTCCTGTGAGAGCTTCACTCAACAGGAATAAAAACCCACAGGTGCACGTGCCAATTAAAGCCAAGATGGTCAGTCAAGACCTCTCCCTCGCTGTACTGGGGAAACCAAATTTCCAAGGGAAGTCCTCTTACGTTTTGCAATACTGCGAGACTCCAGTCCAAACCTGACATACTATGGAAATCAGGAACCATAGTTGTTGAGGGCTAATGTGGCTGCAGCCCTGAGCATTGATCGACAAGGGGCAATGATGGTCACTGTCTTGGCATTTATGTTTGGCCCTCAGAAGAAGATGTCGATATGATTCTCTGCTCTAAAATAGTCTAAACTGTGAGGTACTTTAGACTTTGTGAAGATGTCATAAAACAAATGGGAATGGGGGTGGTGGAGGAAAGGAGGTCTTTGAATTCGTTTAGGGTAGCTGTGCTGATTTCTTGTGACCAAATAGCCTATACTCTAAGTCACAGACATGTTATGAATGAGAGTTAAGAAGTATGATACCCCCCTCCACAGGCGCCTTACCACCGTTATATACTGACAGAATGTTCGCTGTTCGAGATATTGAAACATAGAGTACTGATTTTTGTTGAATGATCTATTCCATTCAGAAAATATGTACAAAGCTCATATACATGTAATGGGTATCTGTTTGCAGGTTCATTTTTTCAAATTGTTCCATTCCATTTTTTTTGTTATTCACATTTAGTTTGTTCCTGTTCAATGGAGACCATATCAGCTGGTTTTTGTTCTTACTTAAATCGAATAATCTGCTCAGTTTCATTTGGCCATCATACGTCAATTGTGGGTCCTCTGGCATGTTTGCTAAAAACTTCAGCTTTGCTAATAACACTGTCAATCAGCTGAGAAAGCGGAAGCCAAAGATTTGTTTTCGGAAAAACACGTTTCACTCTTACACACAAAATAAAATCGTTGAAAAGTGCATTTAAGATGGCAAAACAAAACCTTTTAAGAGATTTGCTCTTTTCTATTCAAGAATTTTTAAACTCAAGGTAAAATTCATAATAGCGATGTTTTTGTGATAAACAGGGAACCATTAGGGACGAAACGCCGTGCATCTTCGTTCTTTGCCAAAATACAAAATAGCAACAAACGACTAGTTTACATACATGTGTCACGACACGATGGAATCAGGCTCTCGTCAGATTTCGGGCACGATAACAATATGGAGTTATTAGCATCATCTTAAAGCTTGATTATTTGTCATGCTTTTGATATTCAGAAAAAAAATCCATATACTCTGAATGTATGTCGAGATATTTGCACTTGAATAAGGAGAGGGTCGCCCAGTGTCAGATTTACAATTAGCGATAACATTTTATTGGCCTCCAAAGTTTGGTGACTTCGAAAGCTCGAGAGTTCTCGAAAACTTCAAATTTACATTTTAATATGTGTTTGATCAACTTCAAACAGAAATTAGTTTGAAAGGGGCATAAAAGGTGTAAAGTAAAAAAATCGGTTAAGAGTGAACAATATATATTATGCGTAATGATGACCATTTCTGACAAGAACTTGACTTCACAACAATGCAACACAATAACTCCAAGCTGTTACTGCTCCCACTCTTAACCCCAACCAAACAGTCTTCGTAAACATAAGAAACCTGATCTGCTCGAGACTCATCAAAACACAAAACAAATAAATTCTATCTGGATCAATATCTAGACGACAGCTTGTTCGTCTTCATGCAGGGTTGACAAGTATTTTGTATTTTAAAGACATCTTCTTATGTGTGTGGTTACCTCGTAAAGACAGCTGTCATCATAAAATTGCCGAATAATCTTTTGTCAATGAATATCAAGAACCTTTTTTAACAATATGATAATATATGTATGTATGTATGTATGTATGTATGTATGTATGTATGTATGTATGTATGTATGTTTGTATGTATGTATGTATTATTTGTGCATGTTTGTGTGTGTATGTGTGTGTATGTGTGCGTGTTTCTGTGTGTGTGCGTGTCTGTATGTGTGTCTCTCTCTCTTTCTCTCTCTCTCTCTCTTTGTGAGTGTGTGTGTGTGCGTGTGTGTGTGTGTGTGTGTGTGTGTGTGTGTGTGTGTGTGTGTGTGTGCGCGTGTGTGTGTGTGTGTGTGTGTGCGTGCGTGTGTGTTTGTGTGTCTGTGTTATTGTGTTGGCGTTTGTGTGTGTGTTATCTCTTATCATTGCTTCTGTCTCATACAAACATACACGTATACACATAGCCCTATTTTTACTATACCCATACGGACCAGTCAGGAAATGAGTATACGCGTTTTTATTTACAAAACATCTTTTCCTCGTAAAATATTGACCTGGAATTAGAATACACGAAAATAATCTGAAAACATCACCTCAGACCTAATAAATGAAAAGAAAACTGAAACCAGAAAAAAATAATGCGCAAACAATTACCATGAGGAAAGAATGAAAGAAGAAACGATCAAGGGAAGAGAACAGAAGGGCATGCTCGTTTGCTTTTTAGAATGAAATTATATGATTTTGGAGGCCGGAACAGCCCCGGGCAGGTTAGATATTATTGTCCATGTCTTAAAGAAATCTTGTCTTGAAAATTATATTGGCCTGCTACAGATAGCTAAATTAGACATATTCAGCATCTTTTCAGGGTTTTGAATTGCCTGGCATAACCTTCTGTATTTGGACAACGCACAAGGTGCGTCTCTCTATGAAGTTCCTTACCTGTAACTTCGAAACCATACCATCTAGAAAACTGGAGTTTTGTGATTTCATGGACATTCGTATATTTTTGTCGTCTGTGTACATTTCATGTTAACGTAATTATACCATTTTGACTTGAGCTACGAAGCGTCAAAATGTGTGTTAATATCACTAATAGACAAAGGGCTCACAAACTGAAAACTTTTTCAACAAGAAATGAAAAGCAACACTTTATATCGAAGTTGTGCAGTTTGGAGATGATTTTGCTCATACAATTACAAAAAACAAAAGCTTTTACGCAGTTCAAATTGTGAGTCGATTTTAACTCTATCTCCCCC
>NW_004797342.1:1549336-1554336 GCF_000002075.1 Aplysia californica
CCTAAGACGTCCGTTCGTCTAGCCCGCCGCCATACCACCATGAAGAGAAAACAACAACAACAACAACAACAACAACAACAACAATGACAAACACCACAACCACCACCACCACCACCACCAACAACAACAACAACAAACACAATTTGGAAGGTGTGTTTGAGGTGTGATCAAAGCTTGGTTACCAAAATAATCGTGGGGAAAAAAAAGAAATTAAAAAAAAACACCACCAAAACCCCCAACAAAAACGAAAAAAAAAAAAAAAAAAAAGGAAGATGTGCTAGAAGTGTGCTGAGGACTTCGTCACCAAAATGATTTTATCATTTCATTCAACTCTACAGTTCACTTTTTGGATAGAACTCGTCTTTGTCTTTGAAATCCCTAGGTCTGGAATCGAATAATCAAATCATCAAATAATCAAATCATCAAATCATCAAATAATCAAACTATAATCAAATAATCAAGTAACGAAATACAGAAAGTGGCACTGCACAAAAACTACCAAAAGAAGACCCGTGTGCCCGCTTTTTGATTCTAAAAAGAAACGGTTCATTCAGAATTTCTATTCTAAAAATTAGGTAATAGATGTATTTAATACTAATGCAAGTATCACGGGAAGGAAATTAAGTATCAATTAATAAGCATAAACAATGACAGTCTCATTATGTATTTACATAATATTAATCTCCAGCAGTAGAATCAAATAAAGAGACAGGAAATGAAATAATCTAATAAGCAACTTTTTCTAAGGACTGAAACAGTCGAAGGGATTTCAATGTTGTTGAATTAGTGGAAGGATTTGCATGTTCATTTCTCTAGTGGAAAAGATTTTAGGATTCCCTTGAAACTGGGCTTTTAATACTTCTTTTTGTTCTTCTTGCTATATAAAATGTTGTTGTTGTTGTTGTTGTTGTTGTTGTTGTTGTTGTTGTTGCTGCTGCTGCTGCCGCAGCTGTTGTTGCATACCCTTGTTGTTGTTACTTTTGTTGTTGTTGTTGTTGAGGATGTCCTTCTTTTTCTTTTTCTTCTTCTTCTTCTTCTTCTTCTTCTTCTTCTTCTTCTTCTTCTCTCTCTCTCTCTCTCTCTCTCTCTCTCTCTCTCTCTCTTAAAGGCACGCAGTCAACTAGTATGTCAAAACGTGGTGGAATCAGGCGCTCGAATCGTCATTTTTGAGGCATATGAGGTTATTGGTATCATCTTAAAGCCTGTTTATTAGTCTTCCTTTTGGCGAAAAATTACTTTCTATATTAAATAGAAGTCAAAATATTTGCGACTGAAGGAGGTCAGAGTCGCCTGGTTTCAGATGTAAAATTAGAGAGAAAATGGCCCCCAAAGTAGCTTGAGAGTCCTTGGAAACTGAAAATTTACATTTTTTTCGTGCCCTCAATCAATATTTTTCCAGTAAAATCCACATAAAAAGTGTGTTTTTAAATGGACGTAAATGGTGTTGAAAATTCGAGAAAAAAAATTGCCCAACGACCAAAAACATGCCGATTTCTTTGAGTTCATTAGCTAAATAAGCGCGACGAAGACGCCCCCCCCCCCAATTGTCGCGAAGATAAGCGGCTGTTTTAAACAAGTGGGCGTCTTTGACAGTGTGTCATTTTATAATAAGTAATGTAGGCGGGCAAGGGGGAAGTGGTCGTTTGTACAGGTGATTGTCTTGGACAGGTGGCCATTTGAGCAAGTTCGACTTTATACGACATGTATACACACACCATAGCAGGTGCGTGGACAGCATACACATTTTTGCATCTTATCTAGTTTATAGGACGTATAGGTTCCACGACTTTCACATTGTTCGCTGTTCGTCCATGGTGTGAAATACTTCCAGGTGTCCTTGCCCGCTTTTTCAACGACGTAACGGTTTTCTTTTTTTAACAATTTCATAACGAAAAACTTGATCAAAAACGAAGAACTGCGCTGCTATAGATGCTCTCCAATTTAGTAATACTATTTTCTTGTGAACAATTGTACAGCTATCGTCTAAGTCTTCAACACGGACACAAACATATGCTTATTTTTCAGACTTCCATTTACATTGAAAAAGAGAAACTAAAAGTCAATCTCTTTGTCTACTACATTGAAAACAGTAGAAGCATTAAACCAAAGCGTTTTCATTTCATATCCCTGGTGGAACGTTCACTTGACAGCCCACTTCTCGTCTAGTCATTGTATTTCAAAGCAATTTTACAGCGTTCTAGCACTAATCGAATTTGCTGTCAAAGTAAAGCTTCGTGGGCAACATTTCAGACAGGCTAATAATCAAAAGATAAAGAGCCGTGAATTATTTGCCATCTCAGGTTACCGTGCTTCGTGACTTAGATTGGAATACGATATCGGAAACGCACATTCAATATCAAATTCGGCCTTTGAAATATGAACATTCTTATATTTCGCTTGTTTTTATGATTTTTGAGACTATCTGGCGTAATGGTGCCCCTCTGTCCCTGCACTTAAAAATGTTATTAAAGCTGCTAAGGTCATTCACACACAAAAAAAACCACCCACCAACCCCTCCCCGTAAAAAACTAACCCCCCCCCCCCAAAAAAAAAAAAAAAAAAAAATTAAAACAAAAAAAAAATCGGGAGAAGATAGAGTCATGTTGCAGCCAGAAAGTCAAACGGAAATTAATTTTGTGAAGAACGTAATTGTTGGTCTCAGATTTCCTGCTGCGTCGTGTTTTCTGTATTTGTTTGCCTTTAATATCAGTCTTGGAATTTTGAGAAAACTAGTTAGTTGTTTTGATCGCTCTTTGTGCAAATAGGTTGAATAAGATAAAATATACAAACGTGATAAAGTTATTGTGGCAGTTAAAATGCTCGCAATCTTGAGGTAATTTTGCATGCCGTTATTGTTTCTGCCGCTGTTATCATTAATATGTTATTCTTTTATTGTTGTTTCTGGGTTTGTAAGAAGGAGCTGTCGTAAAAAAAAATGTTTATGTTTAAAGTTGTATTCCTCCAGGTCTCTATCGATCTATCCGTCACTGCCCCCCCCCCCCCCTTCTCTCTCTATTTCTCTCCTTTCCTCATTATCACTATTATTATTATTTTATTTTTTAAAAATTATTATTTTTTAAAATATTGTTATTTTTATTAATATTATTGATATTGTTGTTGTTGCTGCTGTTGCTGTTATTGCTGTTTTTATTATTACTGTTATTATTGTTGTTATTGCTATTACTATCATTATTATTATTATTACTATTATTACAATCTTATTATTATTATTACTATCATTATTATAATATTATCATGTTGTTATTATTATTATTATTAATAATAATAATACTAATATTACTATTACTATTATTATTTATCATTAGCTTTGATATTATTATTAGTATTACTACTACTTCTACTATCATTATTATTATATTATTATTATATAATTATTGTTATTATTATTATTATTATTATTATTATTATTACTGTTACTATTATTTTTATTATTACTATTACTATTATTACTATTATTGCTATTATTACTATTGTTATTATTATTATTATTATTATTATTATTATTATTATTATTATTATTATTTATATTGATATTAATATTATTATTAATATCATCATCATGATCATCATCATAATTGTTATTATTATTATTATTAATAATATTATTATTATTATTATTATTATTATTATGTAATAGTAATAATAATAATAATAATAATAATAATAATAATAATAATAATAATAATAATAATAAAATGAAAGGTACACTTCTAAACTGTTGACGATGATCCTGTTAACCAGCCGCTATCAGCGTTCGCCCTTTGCTTATGGGTCTGAAGTGGTACAGACGAGTAGTCCTGACAGGCTCATTATAGATATTATGCAAAGTTCTAACGTCGTTTCTTTTCTCCATCTTCTCTACAGGTAACTAAAGAGCAGCGCCTGCCTCTCCGGAGAGCAAAGGTTTCACAGAGGTCCCATTTATGAATGTCACAAGGATACATCCATTTGGATAGCAGCGATACATGATTCGACTTTCAAAGAAGAGCAAGCCATCTCCTATTGTATATTTGTGTGCGTGTATGTGCGTGAGTGTACAGATCCTTAAAACGTGGAGAAATTGATGGCTGTTTCTCGCTGTTTGCTGGCTTTACAAAGTTATAGAAATAGCAATTTTAAGAGTCTCCGGGACAAAAAGCTTCTTTTTTCGCAGTGAAATTACGAAGCATTTGAGATTGTGTTCATATTGATCTTGTGTTACATCCTAATGCCTCAAGTGTAAATAAAATATCACCTTAGAGATCGGAATTCATTTTTATAATTGATAAGATGAAAAAGCAATCCTATATGTTATATCTCTTTGATACATTTATTCTCAAAACGAGACATGCGGAATTGATAGTAAAGATGCAATTGAGATCTACGTCATGAGTGCACATATTATATCTTATTGAAATATTCAACATTTTCTGTTCACGCCCAACACAACATTTGACCGACTCCAGAATTTCTAACGTTAAATATCCTAAAGCAAAACTGAAACTAGGCAAATATTAGACTTATTGTGGTAACAACAGTTCTCGCATAGAGTGGTTATTAGATCCACGTTTCGGTGGAACCCCCGAAAGCAGAGTTTTCAGACGTTCGGGACGACATATATACGCCCCTTTGGGTATGTAAAGGAGGTTGAGGCAAACAGACCTCAACGACAGCAGCTGTTCTTTCAGTCTGGCTGGTGACCAAGTCAAACTCAAACTTCGAACATCCATTATTCATATTTACCAACAATTTCTTTCTTTCTGTAAACGAAACCGCCATAACCACAATGCTCTTTGGTGCTTGAGAGGGCGAAAACCTTTCAAATTTGTTTAATAACCTGAGAAACACCTACCACCAAAGTCCCACCAGTGGAGTCGCTCTTAATTTCTTCAGTTGTTCCCCCCGGCCATGACAGACTCGCACCAGGTCCCATGTCGCTGTTCCGCAACAAGTTCCTTTTCTCTATGAACACGACCACCACGACAACTGCCTTAGCCGCC
>NW_004797342.1:1556836-1559714 GCF_000002075.1 Aplysia californica
TAGTCCACTTTAAGTATATCAAAGGTTTGTTTGTTTATTTGTGAGGCAGCGTAGTGGAATCAGGCTCTCTTCAAAATAATCAAAGTGAAGAAACTTGCATTTTTCCACAGGTTTGTGAATTTTTATCAATTTTTTTTTTGTGATCAACATCTTTCATGCCCATTTAAAAACCCATTTCTGTGGGGATTTTTCAGAAAAACGTTGATTAATGACACAAAAAATGTAAATTTTCAGTTACCTCGGACTCTTACACGAAGGAAATAACTAATCTTTGGCGACCATTTTCTCACTAATTTCATCTCTGAAAACAGGTGACCCCCATCCCTTTCATTCGCAAATATCTCGACTTGTATTCAAGATAGATGGATCTTTTTTTCATCCAAGTAAATACTAGTGAACAAGCTTTAAGATGATGCCAATAACTCTACATGCCCAAATATTGACGGGAGCCTGATTCCACCACACTGCCTCACATTTTGGTTTTTGGTTTGTTTTTTCTGTGCGAGCTCTTTCGTTCGGTGGACGTTTTGAATCGCGAATTCAAGTAGCACTCGAAAAAACAGCAACCCCAAAACGGCACAGAGAGCCATCTTTTTACTAAGTAGATGAACAGTGGAACCTTTCTATCAGTTAATTTCTTTAGACCTTATTGTTGCGGGCGCCGTAAAACCCTATACTACATACATACAGACCTTATTGAAACCTTTATTTGAAAGCAGAACGACCGTCTCCAACTTTCCTCTCCCCATTAGGTTATCTTGAGAAATTTTTTCGTGGATCACTTTGAACTGTGACATATAGAAAAATGATCTCCCGCTGTTGAATAATGATCAGACGAATTGTCATCAAATGGGGAAAATCTGGTTAGAATTGTCAACTCCATGGTTCTTATCACTCAAACATTGGAAGCTGTCGAACTAAAATACACCGTTTTATAGCAACCCCCACCCCCACCCCTTTCGAAAGCGAATTAATTTAAGGCAAAGTGGTCGTTTGAAAGGTAATTTCAATTTAACACAAAAAAAACAACCAATGTACGGAGCAGATTCCTGGGGTATGCTACACGAGTACATTCAGATTTCGTTATCTATTAAACTGTTGCTCTATGGTATTATTTCACACGCTGGGAACGGGAAATCTCGGCCTTTGAAAGTTCATCATTGCTTGGAAACTTGCATCACATGAAACAAAAACTCCTCATTGTTCGCCAAAATGGGATCTAGATACAAAAATGGAGAGTTGTCATGTTTGTTTATAAGCAAAATCCCAGTTCTGCAAACTGGACAATATTAAATCAACGTTGGGGTTATTGCAGAATTTCTAAAGATATGCTCCTGTCTACTGTGTTAAATGTTAATGGAATAATTTCCCTGTCCGTCTTTCTGATCCACTCTTTTCAATCAGATTGTGTGTCTCTGTCTTCATTCTACTCTCTGTTACAGTCCTCTCTCTCAATACTAACCTACTTTTACTTTTTCATCCTCTGTTGCCGTTAAGCGTTGAGGGGAGATGCAGTTTTCTATGGTAGGTCAGCTCCGCAGCTCTTTCAGTTGTGATATTATGTTTCTCTTTGACACCCTCGATCCACCTTTTGCTTGGCCTTCCTCTTCCTTTATCCTTAGTGCTTGGTGTTGTAGGCTCTCGGGGCTGGGTAGCAGGCGGCCAAACTATTTTATTCTCTGTTTTTCTATGTAATGCAGGCAGGACTCTTACTTCTTCGTTTCTCTGCCTGTCTCGTCTTGTGATGTTATGCGTTTTGTGGAGATATTTCATTTCGCATGCGGTGGTTTTGCTTTCATTGATTTTATTTAACGTCCAGGTCTAGCATGGGTAACATAACGTTGGTATGAATATTGAGGTGATGAGCTGTCTCTTTGTGTCCATGGAGATGTTTGGGTGAGATAGGAGGGGTGCGAGCTGGTAGGTGACAGCGTTGGCTTTTGGGGTTCGCATTTCTATTTCTCTGTCTATTGACCCGTTTTCAGAAAAAGTACTGCCAATATCAAGACAAAATCAACCCTTCCCTAGAGGATTCTATCCCGCGCGATTGGTGGGTAAGGGGGGGGGGGGATACTTACCACTATAAATGCCGATGACATACTCGTTTTATTGCAAATGTATAACATAATATTATGTGACGAAATTATGATTTCAATACGAATCTCAGTTTGTGGACGTCAAGGAGACGCTCAGCATCCGTACAGCTAGGTAAAGAGAGGGTGAATTGTTCCCTTTATTGGCGTATCATTCTGGGCAAAAGGGTCATGGACCCAATTTCTATGTTATACGGAACCATTGGCAACAAAGACAGAACATAATAGTAAATGCCCCTCACCGTGAGCTACACAACTGTTGCAGATGGTGTAGATTGCACTTTTTAAATTATTTTTTTAATTTTTGAGGCTCAGTCACAATCTTTTAATTAGTAACATTCAGTTTCCGAGCCCCTAAGTTAAAACAATTTTGAGTTAGCTTTATTAGAGTCTAATTTTCGGCTTATTCATATTCCAGTAATTTTTCTTTCTATTTAGTGTTGTTTTTTGCATCATAGTTAAATTAGGTATCTTGACTATACTAGTTAAAGGATTTGGTAACAAAAACAAAAAAACCAACAAACAAACAAGCAAACAAACAAACAAGCAAACAAACAAATAGACAACCCCTTCCCTAAAAAAAACATAATCTTGAGCAAGAAAAAATTAACAGTGCAATTGTGTATGACCTTTCAACTGACACGATGTTGGATCTAAGCACGTGAAGGATGTAACATTTCTTAGACAATATCTCAAACTCAAAACAGACCAAGGTTCAAACGTACGCGTACCTGGTGGGTTTTTTTTTTAATGGTTTTATTTTCGAGAGTGCTGGGTTCTGATTT
>NW_004797342.1:1561198-1570322 GCF_000002075.1 Aplysia californica
CCAACCATTTCCAATATAAATACACGATTATTTTTTTAGAGCAACAAAAAAACAATTACAAAAAGCCTGCTGTTTTTTCTTCCGAGTGTCCTCTCCAACTTGTTGATAGTCTTGTTACTTCGACCCCAAGGAGTTTACAGTTGTTCGACCCATAGACACAGAATTCTACACTTAGTGTACACTAAGTGTAGAATTCTGTGCCCATAGATAAACCAACTACTCTCTATCGACCAGAAACGACACAGACCAAACAAGAGAGCTAACCAGGAAATAAATTGGAAAAAATTGAGTGGTGCCCCTTGAAATAAATAGTTATCATTATTATTGTTGTGGATTTCTCTCTCTCTCTCTCTCTCTCTCTCTATCTCTCTCCCTTGCCCTCTCTACTTCTGTCTCTCCCCCTTTTTCTCTCAGTCTCTTGCCTGTATTTCTCAACCTTTTTTGGAGGGTGTTTGGCGGGTATTCTGGTGTACTTTGCCTCATCTTCCATGATACCCTGCCGTCCTTATCATTCCGCCTTCTTTCTTTGTACGTTACTCTTTACACCACAACGCTATTCTTTGGCACTATTGGTGCCTACTTGTGTTCCGGTAAAACTCATGCTAAAATTAAAAACTTACCTCCTTATCTCTTTTTTTGCTTCTTAAGTTTCCATAGTCTTCCGATTAGTATGTATTGATTTTTATTCAGGCTTGTTTGGGTTGTTAAGAAGTATACCTGTTGTGTTTTTGGAACTTGCACATTAATATGTGTTTATTAAATGCGTTAATTTTTTTGCCACTGTCATTTTAGCAGTAAAAACCTTTCGTTCCGGGGAATTCATGTGGACCATTCAACGTTGAGGCATATGGTATAATAATACACTACAACTAAGAATTAAACAAATGAGTCTTGAGCAATCTCTTAAACGTATTTGGATTTGTTATTTTCTCTGAGTACCTGGGGCAAAAAGTTTCAAAATTTTGGGCAAAAAAAAAGAGAAACTTTTCAATAAAAGATCTTCATTTCATCTAGGGGCTATGAACTTTATAGTGTCTGTGGATGACCGTAACTGAAGACCAGTGAACAATGAGGAATAGTGCTCGCGTCAATGATGCCCTTAAAAGGGGGGGGGGGGGATCCAGTTTCATAGACTCTTCACATAAAAAGGACCCCCCTTGCTTGTGGCCTAATGAGGGTGTCACCTTTCAGGTGGTGTTTACTACAAAACTGCTTCTTCTTTTTTTTTTCTTGTCAAAACCATCATCTACAGTAGGTTCACCTAAAAGGTATAGATTCAAGTTTGCCGGGAGGTTAGTGACTTCCTTCGACAAAGACTCTTTGGTATTACGCTAGTGACAGTCCACATAAAGGCGGATATTTAGCTCCCCTGTAGGGCCACAGAAATCATATCGATTATTTTACACTTGGTAAAAGTTGGCATTTGAGAAAGAAGAGCAACTTTAAGAGCACACAGACAGGCTGAATACGCAATGTGAAAAGCTCAACACGAAGATCAGTAAAAGCAAAACGGAGACGATGAAAATCAGCAGAACACCTGGCAACCTTAACATCAGATCGACGGAAATCGCTGAAACAAGTCAGCGAGTTCAAGTATCTTGGAAGCATCTTTTCGGGAGACAGACGCCTCAAAAGAGATATTGGGACGAGAGTACAAAGGCTAACAGCATCAGCTACCAGCTTGCCTCACTCCTCAAACATCCTAACATCCCTACTGAGACCAAAGGCAAGCTTATTAACTCTGTCTTCATCCTCACTTTCTCCTACCAGTGCCAGACATGGACCCTGACCAAAAGTCTGGAACGTAAGATAACCACTTGCGAGAAAAGATGTCTAAGGAGAGCTGTCAACAAAACCAGACGGGGCATGGTCAGAAACAACAAAATCAGAGAAATGGTGGGAACAACATCTGTCATTCACTACATTCAAAGGCTAACAATTTGGTGGTTTGGACATCTCACACGTATGGCACCTAACCAGCTTGCCAGTAAAGCCTACTACAGGAAAGTATCAGGGTACTAGACAAGAGGAAGACCAAGAAAGACTTGGATCCAGGGTGTGAAGAATACCCTGAGAACATACAATATCCCACCCCGCCAGGCCATCAAACTTGCTAGAGACAGGAAGCTCTTTCTCCCCTCGACGCCCTAGAGGTACAAGAGGACGGATAAACAAACAACAAACAACTTGGTAAAAGTAAACGAGGACACCCCCCCCCCCCCCCGGCCTTCTATCCTGGAACTGACTTGACCTAGCACGCAGATCCAGGGTCACAGTTGGGGGTCACAGTGGGGTTGCTGCTATGTCTCACAGGAACAGGAAGCAGCTGGCTGTGATCTTCGACAGGCACAAAAACATGGGGTTTGGGGGGGGGGGGTTATATATTTTACTTTTATTCTAACATTATCTATTTTCCACCTCAAACACTGTATGCAAAGACTTAGGAAATAGGGTAACTGTCATCCATATCGGTAGTCAGGTAACAACCGATTTTGATCCTGAGTGACATTCACAATAAATCCACTCCCTCCTCAGCTGGCCACGTGCTTTCTCCCTTTATTTCTGAATTTATTTTGAGGATGGAAAGGAGTGGGGGGAGAGGGGTGTCAGGGCGAGAGAAAACCAGGATCCGTATTACATTTATACCCCTCCCCCTACCTCATCCCCCTCTCTTTTTCCTTTCTTTTCTCTCTCTTTTTCTCCCCCTCCCCCTTCTCTCTCTCTCTCTCTCTCTCTCTCTCTCTCTCTCTCTCTCTCTCTCTCTCTCTTTCTTTCTCTCTGTCTCTCTGTCAGACATCAAGTATAATAATTTAATATATTATAGAATTTTCTCTTAAACCCTCTTCAGGAGAGAAACAAAGGAACTTGACCGAATTGATTTCAGACACCAGCGAGCAAACGTTGAATAAGCGTACTCAATAGTACTCATTCCATAACGATAAGTAACTAAATTTTTATGACGTTTACAAATGTGAAAATTATAAAGAATGTTTTTTGATGATTCTTTCAAGGGAAAACAAAATACAGTGCGTAAATAAAAAATCTAAGACAAAAATAGTTTTGTTTATTCCTGGAATGTGTTGTAAGTACACTGTTGAGACAGGCAATAGCTTTCTCATCAAGAGTTTAGGTTTTCAGTTTCGAAAAAATCGTTGCCTTGCTTTAAGTACCTTTTGATAAAACGATTCTCCTTTGAACATAATTAATATGTATAATTCAGAGATCATTAAATTTCTTAGTTCTGATGAAGATACTTCGAGAACAATTCTATTCTGGGTTTTTTTTATGTTTTTGTTGTTTTTGGTTTTTTGGTTGCTGGTTTTTTTTGGGGGGTGTTGTTTGTTTGTTTGTTTGTTTGTTTGTTTGTTTTTTGTTGTTGTTTTTGGTGGGGGTGGGTTGGGGGGGGGGGGGGTTAAATACATGTAGTTATTAAGTAATGGGGGCTAATGTACCCATTGCTTCTTAAAAGTAAAGGCAGAAGATTATAGAGTGCCCATGTTGTATTTAACGATTTAATTTGGCGAGACAGAAGTTTTTCTGGCTATAAGAAGAAAAAACAACAGTAATCGGTCACTTTCTTTTTAAAAAATAGTCCATGTAGCCAACTGAACATGAGTTCAACACAGGATTAAAAGGTATTCGTATTTCATTGTCCAATGATGATTTTGTGAATACTCTTGAGCTAAAGGTCAGTAGGAGAGGAGGAAACAGCTGCGCCGACTATCGCCCCTGGTATATTGGTTTCAAGGCTCTTTGCCTTTCCTGGTAGACGTCATGAGTACTTTTCCCATGAGGGGAAGTCATTATAGAGAATATCTCCGTCTGTCTTGGAAGATGTCTCCCGCTCAAATTGGATTGGGTCGATACAGCCATCCTCCCAAATACGTGTAATCTAAATTAGCGGAGGGGTGGGGGGGGGGGCACTAACAAATGTTTCTGTCAAATAGACAAGATTTCAATGTCATCATGGTTTGAAATTTACAATTTTGGGAGTAGGCTACCGGTACTCACTGTTTGATACAAGCAAGAACATGGCTTTACAAGGATATTTTGCTTAAAAAACGTCGTGGTTTACATTCTATACTCTTATGTCATAATAAGGACAAGAAACTCTAATTAAATGCCCAATGTTCTTTTGGTCACTTCAAAGTTTACTTTGGAAAATAATCATCTTTTCGCCTGAGAAGAACCAGGTGTGAAAAGTCTCCAAATTCTAGACAGGTTTTATTATCGCTACTTTAGGACAAGCTCAGTAGACGAATTTGATTGGTAGAGGTTGATAATAAGACTCATGAAAGCATCATTACCGGTTCATGCTAGCGGCGTTAGAATAAAACGCTTCTATTAAACAACGATATTCTCCTTCTGAATTGTTCCATTTTAAAGGCATTCAGATTTGTTGGTAGCCATTCTTACGGCAAGCTAGTTACTCGCGTCTCTAAAATGCCCAAGCTGTTACACGTCGCAGTGGGAAACGATTAATCACTTATTGTAGCGCCAAGCTACTTACTTGTAGAACATCAAACACCTCCATAAAATATATGTGTGGGCCGGGGGGCGTGCTTCTTGATTCTCGAAATGTCAGGAACCTGTCATTCTCACAACGTCAGAACCCATATTCCCCGGAGAGAGGATTTTCGTGTTTTTGTGTTCGTGATTATCAGACAGGATTACGACAATCTTACTTTCCTAAACGGTTTTGGGACTGAGAACAAAATTCAGAAAGACAAAAGTTACAAAAACAAAATGCCAAGCTGTTTTGCCACCCTTGTGAAAGAATGTTATGGAATATCAGTAGCTATTTATAACAAAATAAGGATTCAATTACATTCAAATGATCTGCTACGCATTTTCTTCGCCATGTGTAACATGGTATCTGGGAACATAATGCGAATACTTAATACATAGCTTTAAACTGTGAAGTACATGCAATAGTGAATTTAAAGTATAACTCCCGATTTGGACAGCTTGATTTAGGACACACCGCCCAGGGTTTCCATTGCGGTCCCAGTGGGTTTGCAGTTATGTCTGAAACAACAGACGATTATTGTTGTGATACACTAATATAAGGCATGGCGAGGGCGCGGTTGTACTTTACTCTTAACCGAACCGTAAAATGTATAATAGTATCTTCCCTCCAAAGACAGAATAATGAGAATATTGGTACGTGTGGACAGTCCTTTGAAGAATGCGCCACCACAGTATACCAGATTTAAACATTGGAGCCCTCTGCCTTCCTCATGTGGTACCCCAATGATGACAATAGATATTTTCTACTAGTATGACCAGCCCAATAGATTCACAGGGAGGAGGAGAAGGAGGAGGGGGAGTGGGAGGAGAAGAGGGATGAGGAAGAGCAGAAGAGGAAAAAGAAGGTGGAGAGGGGGGACGAAGAAGAAGAAGAAGAAGAAGAAGAAGAAGAAGAAGAAGAAGAAGAAGAAGAAAAAGAAGAAGAAGAAAGATAGATAGATAGATTGATAGATAAAAAGAGGGATAAAGATAGAGAAAGAGAAAGAGAGAAGGAGAGAGAGAGAAAGAGAGAGAGAGAGAGAGAGAGGAGAGAGAGAGAGAGAGAGAGAGAGAGAGAGAGAGAGAGAGACAGAGAGAGAGAGAGAGAGCTGGGGAGGGGCAATTAACTGCACAACAAATTTCCCTCAAAGTTCTTGTCTTTAAACTTTATGGTGACCCGCAGCTTAAAATGCATGAAAACGTTCAGACCACAGAAGCCTGGTAACTTGATTGGAGTCGCTTTCGTAGTACATGTTGTTTATTACTTGCGCTTTAGTGCAGTCTCCCCAAATTCACTCGGGTGGTGAAACCTGATATAATTTGCCAGGTCTTCTGCAAATAGATAAGTTTACTTGAGATGATAATCAACTCCCCCGGAACCGCCCCTTAAAAAGAAAAGATTTAAAAAAACAAAAGAAATGCAGACACATCCTTGCTCCCTTTACTAAGGTGCAGGTATACTTCATAGATTAGTTGTGCCCTTCTGAGAATATTGTCTTCCGCTCGTGAGTCTACGCTGATACATTGTACTTGTAGACTGTGTTTACTCTTAGCCATACATGTAATTAAGTGAATTGTTTGGCGTGTGGTGCAGATCTAGATCTATGTGTTAATGTAAAAATACTTAGCTGTGCGTACCCTGAATGTTCTCCGAAATTATCAGCTGGCGGACAAAGAAAAAGTGACACTCAGCCGAAGCCTGAGAGATGTCAGACTGTGGGTCAAAGGTCAATACATGATGCTTTGCTTCTACTTGAAGTCGGCGCTATCCTTAAAGATGCAATAAAAAGCGCGATTCAGCCTCACGCAGTGCCTGCCACGTTGCTGGAACACCGTCTCGAGATCCCAAGTCAGAGGTACTATCGACTCGAGCGAAATATGAGGTTGTTGTGGCTGGGTATTAGATTCCCCAGTGATTTCCTCTTCTCTTGGAAACATCCCTTTCAGTTCTTTATGAGTAAGAGTTTATCTACTGAAACTGGCGTGCATTTTTTCCAATTATTCCAAATTGCAGGTCTGTGTAGTGGTTGTGGTAGTGGTAGTGGTAGTGGTAGTGGTAGTAGTAGTAGTAGTAGTAGTAGTAGTAGTAGTAGTAGTAGTAGTAGTAGTAGTAGTAGTAATAGTAGTAGTAATAGTAGTAGTAGTAGTAGTAGCAGTAGTAGTAGTAGCAGTAGTAGTAGTAGTAGTAGTAGTAGTAGTAGTAGTAGTAGTAGTGGTAGTAGCAGTAGTAGTAATAATAATAATAATAATAATGATAATGATAATAATAATAGTAATAGCAGTTCGTCCGCCAATGTCTGACGATGCCCAATACATCCGCAGAGGAGAATATTGTTTCTCCAATGAAATAGAAGAATTGGAAGAATTAAAGGTTACGATGACTTGTGGCTTCTGCTGTGGTCGATGAGACCAATTGTGGCAGAGAGACCAGTTCTGGAGAGAAAGTTTGCCACATTGTGAACAAAGGCTCCACTTCCACGTGTGAATGTATGCAGCTTTCAGGCTTCTATTTTGGATTCAACAATTCTTATTCGTGAAGCCTCATATAATTTGCTGCCCACTGTGACTGCTGCTTTCCAGATGGGTCTGTTAGGAGCATGGCTCTCTCATGTCGAAGGATTCATGTTGAAGAACTTTAGAGGCATTTTCAGAGTGTTTGTACATTCTTTTTCTTTTAAGGAATGCGGTTAACTGGAAGTTAGCCTCCATATGTATTTAATATGTTAGGAGTTTTCTGTCGATTTGCGCAATCGGTAACGCATTTTGTGGATCCCTGGAATGTGATTGTGCAACAATCCATCGATTGTTGCGCATTCTATAGATCCACAAAACGCGTTTTTTATTCAAACGAATAACGTTAATTTCCGCTTAGGCAATGTCAACAATATGGATATGGACGCTCATCTGATGTTATCAGCTTATTTCATTGCAGAAAAACGAAAGACTCGACCCTCGGGTAAGATCTAAGATTCGTTGAGCATTCTATGGATCCACAAAATGCTTTGCGCGATCCACAGACCGCCCATATCGACATAACACGCCTAACATAATATATATTTCAACGCACACTCACACTAAATTTACTTCACTTAAAGGTATTTCATGACATAAAATATTAGACTTCTAACAGGGGGGATAACTATATCTATTCATTCTCATTTTCAAGAAGGACCGGATTGTTTGAGGTTGCTACATTTTTTGTTTGTTCTTTTTGTTATGCATCTATTTTTTTAATCTTTAAGTCATCAAATCACCTTGGGCCACCCGAGAGCCAGAATGAAACTGCTTGTGGCCTCATCTGGCCTGCAGGTCGTAGTTTGACCATTTTTGGTTTAGAACACGGCTGTGAAGAAGAAAAACAACACACCTTTGTTAAGATCAAACATCTCCACCTACACTGAAGCTTCTGTTGACACAGATTGTAATTGATTGACTAATTACAAATGTTTTCACCCCCGCGACAGAGTTTGGATCAATTAGAAGGAAGGCAGAGGCGGCAGCATCATTGAGCTAGGGGAAAACGGTGATGCTCGATAGAATATCTATGACCCACGGTAATTGAACCCGTGCATTTTGCTGTTAAAGCAAATACTAACTATGACACCAATAGCGTTTGTCTAGCTGAGAACCTGGATTCTCTGTCAGCGAACACGCACCTTGTTGTTTAACTTCGAGGAAATTACTCTGTTCCACGCCCACTCCCTTCCCCCACGCCCACCCCCCCCCTTGAGGCCAGAGTTATGATGAGGACAGAGTTGTCACCGTTCAAACTGACCTTCCAAATGGCCTACATCGAGTTTGTCCAGGCTTTGACTTTCACAACTAAAACTGGAGTCAAAACATCAAATTGAATGAAATCTCATACTTCTTTCTGTAGAGAGATTTTGCTTTTAGTTTGCTGTCTTGCGATTCGTTTGAGCCAAATTCACTGTTTTTCTGAAAATCAGGCGTGACCCGAAAAAGCTGTCCTGTGTTAATCTTTCATAAATTTAATTTTAATTTGATGTAGCCGCGTGTCACATTTCAGCGTTGACGATTTTAGAAACTCATGAAAGTTTTGACTGAACAAGACTGTTAGTCGATAGATAGCAACGAACGACTGTGTCCTTTCTCGGGTAGAAATATAGAGAAAAATAGCGTTCATGTCTGATTTTGTGACATTTCGTCCGTCACATAAGCGCTGGAAATACAAAAAAATATATCTATTGCTGATTGATAGCCCCTGCATTCTAACGCCAACGCTAGTGAAAAAATAAGCCCGTGGTAAAGAACCGGTAAAGACAAGGCGAGTGACCAGTGATGGGTGAAGACCGGGGAAAACTATAGGTTTAATGATATTTGCAACACTGTAAGATTATTTAGGAAGCGGTACCTCCGAATTTAACGTCCATCTTCGGAAGGACCGATCTATCTATTTATCTATCTATCTATCTATCTATCTATCTATCTATCTATCTATCTATCTATCTATCTATCTATCTATCTATCTATCTAGCCATCTACTTATCTATCTCACTATCTATTTAACTAACTTACTACATATCTATCTCGTACACATAATAATGAAGAACATGTTTACTGTTCACTTCAAACAGCATTTAATTTCAACTAGCAC
>NW_004797342.1:1570422-1572155 GCF_000002075.1 Aplysia californica
CTATTTATCTATCTATCTATCTATCTATCTATCTATCTATCTATCTATCTATCTATCTATCTATCTATCTATCTATCTATCTATCTATCTATCTACTTGTCTGTTTGTTTGTCTGTCTGTATAACGTATATTGTGCTGAAATCTACATTTCTACTCAATAATTTCCTCTCAAAGTTTCTAAAATGTTATTAGATGAATATTGTAACAGTATTTCATTCGTTAATAACTTACCACATGTCTCACTCTCAGGGATATATCTCGCTACGTGCTTCTTACATCTTCTACCGGACACAAGAGAGAAAATGGCTGCTGTGATGCTGAATATGGGCTCAAGAACAACGTACGCTGTCCCCGAATTGCTGGTCATCTCAGGTTTCTACGCAGTCGTCTTTGTAGAGCAAATTATTCAGGTACTCACTGCTTAATTTCAGTTTTTGTATTTGGTTAATTTACCTTCACCTTTTCTGTCCTCTAGTACTGCATGGAGTCGAGGGTAGACGTAATTGTTGGACGTCAGCCAGGTGCCTTGCTTTTTGGATCCTAATATTACTTGTATTATACCTTTGAAAGATCTCTTTGATTCCATCAACCCCTGGTCGTCCCTTTGTCTTGCAGCCATCTTTTCGCAGAATACAGGACTTTGGGGCTGGCTGCCGTTGCCCTACTCTCATAACGTGTCCAAACTACCTTATTTGTTGTCTCTCGGTGTACTTCATGCAACATTCGACGCCCTGTTTTTGTCTTATGTCTTTTCTTCTTTGTCCGTCTCCTCTGGTGTGGTCAACACCCTGCTGTAAGTACAAGCCACAAGTTGTATAAAATGGGGGGGGGGGGGTGAATTGATGTCGTACCAGACAGCCCGACTATGCCTTAAATTATTTCGAAAGAGGGGGGAGGGGGCTCTTTTGCTGAAAGGCTGGGGTGGTACACTTCAAATAGCTTTATATGCAGTGCATCCTGGTCAAAGATGAACGCAGTGCTCGACAATTAGCATGTTGTATTTTCTACTGGTGGACTGTAGATCAATAAACCCCTGTTACCTCCCCAACTCTGAAAATAGAGACTTTCGTTGGAGGGGAGATGGAAGGGATGTTGCATTGCAAGTCAGGAGACGGACATGGGAAATGGAGATTCTGACAAAAGTCTGTCTCAAAATGCTGAAAACTTTACGATAAAGTGAGAACTTGACAGAGAAATATTGATTTAGCCTTATGAGGAACATTTTAAAAAAGGGTAAGTAATTTCACAGATGGCAACGTGCACCTTTGTGGGCGCATGTGTGTTTGTGAGTGTGCACGTTCGTTTGTCAATCGCAATGTGACAATTCCATTACTCCAACACAGACTGATTAAAGAAAAACGAAAGAAAACTAAGCAAACAAAACATTTAACCCGCCGACTTCAAACAGTGTACAGAGCAATTGTAAGAATAAGTTACTGACTTAATTTGAACCGGGTTTATACATTTTCGTTTATGACTTTGTAGCGTTTGTCGTGAGGGTAATTTGTACCACCTTTTTTCAAGACTTATCATAATTATGCTTAATGTAGCGATTAAAAAAGAAGCAATTAATAAAGGTATGCAGTGATCAAACTCGTTTCATACCTGGCATTCAGATGGTCCATCTCTGTTACAGTACTGTCATCATCATCATCATCATCATCATCATCATCATCATCATCATCATCATCATCATCATCATCATCATCATCATCATCATTATCATCATCATA
>NW_004797342.1:1572699-1582260 GCF_000002075.1 Aplysia californica
AAATAATAATAATAATAACACATATTTATTATCTATTCCCTTCACATCCCAACTTTCCATTTCCCCGTCCCCCCCCCTTTTTCCCCGATTCTAGACGCTGTATGTGAAAGCCCAGCAGTATGACAGCAGGAGGAAGACCAAACGCCCACGTAAGCAAACCGAGCCCCGGCGGTCTAATCAAGTCTTCCGATCTACACTGGACGAGGACAATGTTGACAACAGCACCGGCCATGACCACCACGACCAGAAACCTTTCCGAGACAACAACGACGATGATGATGATGACGATGAGGACGACGACGACAACGTGCTCATTGACGACGAAGATGATCTGAGTTTCGAGGATGGTGCGTCTGACAATAACAGCATAGACTCGATAACAAAAGTAAAACTTGATCTAGAGGAAGAGATTCTAGAGGAGGACAGGTGCAAGGGCAATAACAGTAAACTGATATTGCAGAGAGCTCCAGTGGCCCAGCACCTATCGAACTCTAGACTCCCTCCTCCGCATTACCATCAGCTACATCCAAAAACAAAACCTGTTGTTACTGAAAACGCCTTTCCAGTAATGAAATCATTCAGTACGTTTCCTCAACCGAAATTTCCCAATTGTACAACTGCTGCTGAAACCAGACCCTATCAAAACTCTGGGCCGCCAATTATACCCGCTCACGCTCATTTTCAGAAACATAATCCCCTTCACCAACAACAACCTCCTTCACAACGTAATATGCCCTCTCAGAAACCACCTTTTCAGCCAGAGCCTCAACCCAAACTTGGGATGTCTCAAGACAACGGGACACCGCCTGTGTTGCCTCCGAAACAAAGTCAACACCACGGACGGGCTTTATGTCCACAGCAACAGCAGCAGCAGCAAGAACAGCAGCACAAATCTATCTCACATCAGGTAACGCCCCCCTCTTCAACGTCCTCCCCAAAACAACAAACATCCTCTTTTCAAAAACAGGAGGAACATTCTTCAACAACATCTGGGAAAGTTTGTCATCAAAAACATGGTAGTGATTCCAAAACAGCTTTTTCTCACCCATCCCACACCCCATGTCAACTTGTCAATGAGGTACAAACACAATTCGGCTCAGGTATCCTCCACCAGGAGTCAGCTCAGCAATCACAAAAGTCTCAACAACACCTGCACCAGCAACAGGAACAACAACACAACAAACAGCAGCAATCGCAACAGCAGCAGGAGCAGCAGCAGCAGCAGCCAGAAACCAATCATCAGTCTTTACAAGATGAATCTCCCCCTCAAAGACGTAGCAATGGTCCCAGATACCCGAACATACACGCGGAACTCGAGGACGATTCTGACGGAGATTCTGATGTGTGTGTTCCCAGAAGTACCTGCCACGTGTCTGTGTGTGTCGAGGGACTCCGCCATGGGAACAGCTCCGAGCTTTCACGAAATCCATCGGAATCCAAAAGGGACAAAGACGCAGATTCGGGTGTTTTTTCCACAAGAAGAGAGTTCGAAGTCCACGAAGTAGACGGGAGAAGGGTGAATAGGATCTCCTCCAGAGAGGTCAGTTTTGACAGAATCTCTGAATCGACGGCTGCCTTGCAAGAGATTCAGGTGAAACAAGTCGTTGACGAATTGAGCCGAAATCCAGACTCCAGTAAAGCTCACTTCAGATCTATCATTTTCATCTTGGCCTTGTCCTTCCACGGAATATTTGAGGGGATGGCTTTAGGTTTGCAGAGCATGAAAAGCAGTGTCTGGGCGCTGTGTTTTGCTATCATTGTGCATAGATGTGTTTTGGCTTTTAAACTTGGAATGGATTTGTGCAGAGGAGAAGAAAAACAGGGAACAGCTTTTTTGTGTATTGGAACTTTCACTCTTATTTCCACACTCGGTATTATCATCGGTATTCTCATCTCCTCTGGGGCCTCGCTTTATGACGATGTTTCCGTACCGGAGGCTCTTCTCCAAAGTCTCGCCACTGGGACCATATTTTACATTGTATTCTTTGACATTCTCTTCAAGGACCTCGAGGGAAAAGACGATCTGAAGAGGGTATCCTGTTCCTTTGTGGGATTTTCACTAATGGCGATTGTTTTTGCTGTTACAAGAAGCTGATTCCGATGTGTGTGGCAAACATTATGTTAATGTTGCCAAAAGAGGTATTCGCCTGTTAGATTCTCTTTTGACATATGGGCGGGTCAAAAGAATAACAGGCTAAGTCATATCAATCCTACCACGATTTAGACTATTTTCAGTTCTAGAAATACAGTTTGTAGATGACTCAGTTGGTTTATCAATTGATTGATTTCATCGTGATATACTATTGGTACGAAGTTAAGAACTAGCAGCACCCTGATTTATCCTGTTTTTCTCTTGATCCTTTATATGGTTAGAGAAAATGTCCTTTTTCTGTTGTAATGTGAGAGCTGGGCATAGGGTCATCTACATGAGAGTCGTAAGTTCCAGAACTGATACATGTTTGGCGTACCAACTTGAGTTTATCAAATAAATCTTTTGTATATTGTAATTCTCACAATCGTTATGAAACACGAAAAGACTTGTTTTTGTTTTTTAGAACATTTTTCTCGGGGTTTTCTTGAGTGTGTGTGTGTGGGGGGGGGGGGGGGAAGGGTGGGGGGGGGGGAAAGTTGAATATTTTTTTTATATTTTTGTTTTGGTTGTATCTGTGAATTGTTCCCCTTATTGACATACCATCTCACATATTTATTTCCTTATTAGTGTTTCATTGGTTTAAATGGTACTTTTAACGATGTGGTAGGATTTTTCCTTTTTTCTTTTTTTGAAAAATGTTTTGTCTTTCCATTTCTTTGTTATAATGTATGCTTTCTTTTGCTTTGTTGCTAAAATTATTCTTTGTAAAGGATTGGGAGTTTGTTTTACTGGTCACAATTTGAGGGCGGGGGTGGTGGTTGGAATACCTATTAGACACAAATATTAGTATTCGAAAGAGAGGTAGTTTGTACAACGGCACGATGGGATAAAGAAGACCTGGATGACAAGAGAATGCACAAAACTAAATATCACATATAACAAAATATACAACATCTCATTCTCTTGTACGTCCGTATCATTCTACGCTTAAAGATGTTGGCTCTCCTTGCCGGCCTTCAGTCTTCATAGCTACAGCTAGATATTAGTGAAACATACTATCCGTGTTTTGTTTTTAAAATCGCTATAAATGTTTATTTACTATAATTTTCTCACATTTAGTCATCAACTTTTTCGAAAAGTAAGCTATGATTTTAACTAGTGCGAATTATAAATATTATAAACATTTCAGATTTGTAAAAAAATATAAAAATGATAATAATATGTCAAACCTTACATTCACTCACAAAGTATTCCCCCTGATTAACTCTCCCAATCAGTTTACTCTTCCTTTGCATTATAAACGGACGTATGGAGAAATCTAATAGGGGGTGTCCACATACGCGATCGGGTCGGGTCGGGTCAGGTCGTTCTGGAAGTCGGGGCTAGCCAAATTGAGGGCGCAAAGAGGCCATCGTGGCACAAACCGTTCGACTCGGTCGGTGACCTACAAAATCAAACGCGTTTGTTTTCAGGCCTGCGAATCGCGAGATCAGGTGGTTTGCAGCCAATCACAACAAGGCTGAGTCACGTGTCCATGTTGACACTCAAAATCCGGTGGCGCCCTCTTCGAAAAAGTGCAGACTTAGAGAACAGAGTTACCCTACATGTGTGAAAAACAATAAAAGCGAAACTAACAAACTGTTCGATTCCTATTCTTCTTCTGGAGAAAAAAAAGAGAGCTTCAAAACAAAGAATGCAGCACCATCTGAACTTCCGCGGGCACTTTTTGGCCGAGAGAACTACAGCTGTCTTCTTATGAACAATCTTTAATAATAGAAAGTTATCGATGTAACTATTGTAACCATGTTTACAGGATCCCAGGCTAACGCAGCACTGCAACAGGGAACTACGGAAAAGAGCTCTTGAAGCCATTGAGGTTAAAGGTTTCTGTACTTTAACTTCCAGGTCGTCGAGTACAATCGAGGTGGGGTTGTAGTGTGCACTGAAACCACCAGAAAAGACCCGACCCGACGACCCGACCCGACACGACCCTATCGCGTATGTGGGCACCCCCTATAAAACAATTCTGAAAACAAAGTAAACCAATGTTAGTTGGGAGGGGAGGTTGGTATCTCAGAAACCTAGCAACACTATGTTATTTCTCAGGTTAATCTCCCGGGTTGTGATTAAATTTATGCTCGTTGTTCGTCAACCAGTGAACTAGCATGAATATTTTTTTCTATTATCAAGAAACACGTACGAATATTAAATTGGACTGATGAGCTGACTATATGTGATAATTTGAAGATGCTCTCAATAACGTTGTGAAATGAGAAAGCGATCTTTGTTCATTGTTCATGTTGTTTATTCGGTGTGTTGCCTTGTGATGTGTGCATGAGTATATATAATATAGATAAAAAAAAGTAAGTGTGTGTGTGAGTGTGTGTGTGTGGTGTGTGTGTGTGTGTGTGTGTGTGTGTGTATGTGTGTATGTGTGAGTGTGTGCGTGTGTGTGTTTGTGTGTGTGCGCGTGCGCAAGCTTATTGGTGTGAATGCAGTTTTCTGTGAAGATGAATATGCATTTAGGTGTTTTTATATGAGTGTATGTGCGTGTGTGTGTGTGTGTGTGTGTGTGTGTGTGTGTGTGTGTGTGTGTGTGTGTGTGTGTGTATGTGTGTAATTGCTAAGGCTGACTTGTTTGACAGGGTAATCGAAGTGAGGAAAAGAACCAGACACAGACTCAGACAAGGTCACAGAAACATAATTAACGAAACTATTTTTTGAGGTGGTACCACTGGATTGTAAATTTCTATTTTTTAAAAACAGACAAATACTGAATTCAGGTGGACCCGACAAAATAATCGAGAAAATATCTCATTAATTACTTTTCATTCCCACTGTGGGCAACACGTATTTGCATCTCATAAACATACCGTTTGGAACACTGGTCTCAAGATTTTTTAGTTTCAGAAAATGCAACTTAAGATGTGAGTACACAAACAGCAGTCAACGAAAAAGAGTTGACAATACTGCAAGGTTGTTTTTTTTTCAATTGGTTTCAAATTTGGCAGTCTTTATCCAGCCTTTCGCGGTCAGGAGTCGTATAAGTATGCCATGACCTGAATAAAGGACATCAACTTATCGCGCTAATAGCAATCATGAGATTATTTGGAATTAGTCCCCGCCCCACTTCCCCACTCAATTTTTTTTAGGTAGACTCTATCTGGCGCTTTCGTGATCTAGAGGTTAAGGTGTCCGCCTCCCATTCAATATGTCGTGGGTTCGAATCCGGATAGGGACGGAAAATTTTCTTCTCTAAAAAAAATGTTCCGTTCTCCCATCCTTTCCTGCTCTCTAAAAATATTATGTCGTCTGCTTTCGTCTCCACTTTCTGCCCTCACCTCCTTTCCCCCCTCCTCAGGGCTCTTTTTCTTTCTGTAGCCTTTCTAGTGCTACTCCTTGGCTCCTTCTTACTGCTGCTGTCGTTCAGCCACATCCCTGATCTTATGGTAGGAAAGATCTATACCTAGCCTTCTTGGACAAGGGCGAAACATCTCGGAGGTCTAGTCTGCAAGTTGCGCACGTTAAAGATCCCTTAGTGGTGAATATGGTATTTATGTGGGATTGGAACAGTTTTGAGTGTTGTGCACCCTGGGCGTTGATGATTTCCTGAACGTCTATTATTATCTAAATTTAGAAGGCAATTTTCTATAACGAACTATAGGTTAATCTGACTGCGATAATGTTCTCAAATTTATGAAGGGAAGCAGGGGATATTAGTTTAGGTAGACGCTCCGCCCCATTATATGTGTGTGTGTGTGTGTGTGTGTGTGTGTGTGTGTGTGTGTGTTTGTGTGTGTGTGTGTGGTGTCTGTGAATGTTTGGGTTTGTTAACAGAACAGTATTTTATCAGAAAGATGTGTTATTCCAATTAAAGTTATAAAGAATTATTAACATTATTTCTATGGGACGGTTGTGCTAAATTGTAACTACACTTTTCTCAAGATACTGTCTATGTAATTGTCTTTTTGGGCAAATTTGTGATTTTGCAGATGTACTTGAATAACTGATATCCAGGCTTTCCATCTAGCTTGTACGGCTTGTTTGTTGCAATGATTTCGAAAGAAATGATATTGAAACTTTACGCATCATGTTTATCAGAGTAAGTACTCTTCTGGTTTCATACTATACAAATGCGTAGTAATTTCTTCTATAGCATTCTGATAGATTGCAAAGTCTTACCCCCCCCCCCCTTCTCTCTATCTATTTCTCGACTCTCTCTCTCTCTCGCGCGCGCGCTCTCTCTCTGTCTCGCTCTCTCTCACCCTCTCTCTCTCTTTCTCTCCCTCTGTCTCGTTCTCTCTCTCTCTCCTAGTTTCTCTTTCTCTTCTTGTCTTTCTCTCTCTCTCTCTCTCTCTCTCTCTCTCTCTCTCTCTCTCTCTCTCTCTCTCTCTCTCTCTCTCTCTCTCTCTCTCTCTCTCCCTCTCTCTCTTCATAATGCTAATTTGACAAATACATTTTCAATGTCCACAAAAATTGTTGATAACTGCTTACTATGAGGGTTGGACAGTTCATTATACCTTTTTAAAAGTTTAGCAGATTGACACCCAGAAAATATTTAGACTACATTTACAAATTAGGAGGAAAAAACCCACATATCTTGCAGAAAACAAAGCTAAACAAAATAACAAGTTACCCTAGTTTGTTTCAAGTAGAAAAACTTTGAACGAGGAGCTTTAAAAAGTTTTTTTTTAAAGTATGGGCGAGGGGGGGGGGGCTAGGAGGGGAAGGCGGGGTCACTCAAGCGTGTCTCGTTTTTGTCTTAAGTTTAAATCATAGACCCATCCTATTTTGAGAAACGCAAACCGTGTGTTATGAATAATTTACGCACATAACCTCTCTGGGTTGTTCTGTTGGGATCAAGAAATTATGTTTTCCCTGAGGAGAGGTAATACATGTAAGGATCAAACTCAAATTTCATTTAGGTTTGAGGGCCAAACTGGATCAAAACTCATTGAGCAATAATAATTTTAAGAAACAATTATTTTTTAAAGTAATGACATGAATTGAAATACAGGGTGATCCAAAAACAACAACTTTACAACTTGTTTTGTAAATATCTTCTTCCGTACTGAAGTTTTGCGTTTCAGTTTTAAACATAACGTTTGGAAGCCAAAAGGAATTTGTCTGATATGTGTTTTAGATAAGTCCATTAAATGGCTTTACTCTATATAGCGCATTAAGAAAACAACCAATTTTCGACCTTGTTGCCATTTTCATAGCATGACACACCAGTTTGCATTAGGCCTTCCACTAAAAGTTGCAACAATCGCGCCATATGGCAAGCTACAGCAGTTTAACAAGTTAACAAAAGTCAGCAGATATTATTTTTCCCGAATTTTGTTAGCCTGCTTAGATCATGGTTACGTTTAGTAAAGAGCGGAGAGCTTTTTGTATTGAACATTACCTCTCCACAAACTCGCCATCCCTGGCATTTCGTAAGTTCTGCGCACGGCATGGAGAGAATGCTCAGGTGCCCTCAAGACATTTGGCGCCATGAGTAGAGAAGTTCCGTCCGTTTGAATCTATAGCGAATCAGAACTAAAAAGTTCTTTTAAAATGGCCACTTCAGGTCGAACACGCACCATGCGCAGCCCTTTAAACGTCACCAGGGTGCAGATTTCAGTAGCCGAGTCCCATGAGACGTCTGTCCGTGGATGATCTGCAGCTAGGTCTTTTCTACACATCAATAATCTGCATTCTCAAGGCATATCTTAACCTTCGACTATACCATGTTCATCTTTGCTAGGCTGAGATGACATGGATCAGAGCATGGCAATGTGTTCAAGATTCCTCGATTGTCTTGTAAAGAAGGATAATTTCCTCGATGACATTTGGTTTAGTACAAAGCCCATTTTCACCCTGCGGGATGTGTTAACTTCAAAAATGCTGTCTGTTGGGCACCTCACTCTATTGTCTCTAGAAGCCACTTCTTAGTGAACATGTACAGTGTATTTGGCTTTAAAAACTCATGGTTTAGCAGGTTCTTGTGTTAGGGTGCCACTGAACATTTCGAACGACGCGTTAAAAATGTGTCGAGTCCAAAGGAGGAAATGTGGAGCACTGCTTCTATGAATTTCAGAATGGAATCATTGGGTTTGTTAAGCTCTGTAAAAGAAATTAAATTTTGAATGTCACAGGGATGGAAAATTAATGTCAAAGAGAAAATAAAGAAAAAGATCAACTAATCTTTTCACGACTTCCTTTACAAGATTTTTAAACATTGGTGAACCTTGCGATTTTCTTGGGTGCTTTTTTCTTTTAGCCGTTTCAGTTTTCAAAGCATGTTTCTTCTTCGAGGATTTTATACCAAACAAATTCCTCTTGAATGAATTGTGTCTGTTCCAAATTACAGCATTTTACAACATTTTTTTGGGTAAGATATTCAGAAAAAAAGTTGTTAAGTTTTTTTGGGATCACCCTGTATATTAACGTTGAAATCATAACAAATCAGGGCATACCAATGTCCACACTCATGCTAATATATCAGAGTTGGATTTTAACATCTTTTCTTGGCAACAAATTCGTTTCAATATGGAGTAAGGTTCAGTGTTATAGAGTTTTTCAGAATAGACTACCTAACAATCCTCTCGAGGGCTGGATATAATTAATTGTTCCTCGGGATGGATACAGTCTGCAGGCCTTCGACATCTGTTCCCTATAGTATTGTATCATTCGTCAAGGAGGTCCCAATGACTCAATAATAATAGAAAGCATTTATATAGCGAAAATCCGCTCTCAACAACAAGCTCTATGCGCTTCATTCACAATCTATACTATTAACCCAGCAGACCTGAGAGCATTCTGAAACAACCTCAACTTTGTGGAAAGTATACAGTGCTGGCAGCCATTTATAGGCGCTAAAATACTAACATACTGACAAGATCTTTAGCTGTCTATAACTGGGTACCCGTTCCCACCTGGGTGATGTGAGGATAATTCGTGTAAAATGCCTTTCCCAAGGACACAACATCGAGCCTGCGGCTCGCACCCTCGACCCCACAACTTCACGGTTACGAGTCCGGTAGCCAAACCAAAGCTACTTAGGCCAGAACATTTCTTCCTCATTGTTAGTTGGGAGAGCAGTCCAACTTGTCGTAACTTTCATTTGGTAACCATACAGCGTACTACAAAGATTTCAGTAGACAAGAAAATGAGAGAGAATGCAATGTTGCAAAAGTATGTATATATAATTATTACACTGCATGCAATGTATGCTTGATCGATTTGCAATGTTTGCCATGTGATTTGTCGAACCTGTGACATCTATGTCAAATGAGCTTTATTAAAATTGGAAACTTCAGCCTTTCTTTCCAATGTGTTGTAAATACGTATGGTCTGTAACCACCGCGCCGTGGTACAAATGGATCAGAATCCACCACAGCCTTGTCAACATCTCATTCATTTTTCTTTCAATGAACTCCCCCCCCCCCTTTTCCCTTTATTTCTCGCCTTCTCTCTCTCTCTCT
>NW_004797342.1:1584186-1585393 GCF_000002075.1 Aplysia californica
CAATCTATCCCGAAACATGAAAATAACGAAATAAGCAGTTGAAGCCGTTATGATCGCACGCAATGAACACAGAGAGATCAACTTGGCGGCTTGCTAGTTTATCCAATCACTGTTGCCACCACTTACAATTATAGTAACCTAACAGCCAACCAAGTGTCTTAAGGGCTCAGGAAAGGATGAGCCCGTTCCCACGGTCCCTCGTTTATGAAACTCTTCTTGTAAAAAGATAGAAGACTTTAAAAAAATAGCACTGCACAGAGGGCTCACGCTGTCCTAGCCCCCCACCCCCGACAATGGGGTGAAAGTTTATGACACACTTTCCCCCAGTGACACAGTTGCCTACGCTCCTATTGGACCTATGTTAGGTGCTGTCTGCCTACTGCTTTCCTCGACTACACGGCCTAATCCAGCTCTGAATTCGTGGAGTGCTATATTTGCATGTATGTGTGTGTGAGATTTAGCAGTTACTAATTACATCAAACCACTTTGATTTTGATGCATCTTGTTCATCAGATGAAAAATAATTAGAGAAGTTTGGAGGTGAAACGGTTTCGTCCCCAGCATCCAGAAGAATTTAACGTAGAAAAAAGAAAAGGAAGACAAATGTGACTCTTCTCGTTTGAATGGTTCTCAAAATGCCGGGGATTTTTTTTTGTTTTTAATTTTTTAATGTTCATTTATTTATTTATTTATTTATTTATTTATTTATTTATTTATTTATTTACGTATTTATTTTAGTTATTTATCTTTTCATTTTTGTTGTTGCAAACACAGATGTGAATGTGATCTGTATTAATGCAGTTCATAACGTATTTTTAAAATATGTTTGTTATTTAATACGGCTTTAAAAATCAAGCAAGAAAGTTCTATTTAATATCTGGATTGGCATAGTAAGTAAGTCTTGCGATGGACACTTCTTAAGCTGACTGCTATCTTTTCCTAACTCTAATGTTGAAAAAACTTTGGTTTGAACCCAGAATTATTGCGATTGATGCCCATATTATGTACCTCGTAGAATTTCAGTTTAAAACTCTCGTTTGAGTGACAGGAATTCAGTGCTTTCAAAATGGAAAAATGGAGTAGTGCAAAACAGCATATCGACTGCTCAGTATAGGTTTCCGTCATTCGTCACGTTTAATAATAATAATAATAATAATAATAATGATAATAGTAATAATAATAATAATAATAATAATAATAATAGTAA
>NW_004797342.1:1585541-1589669 GCF_000002075.1 Aplysia californica
TAATAATAATAACAATAATAATAACATTAGTATAGCGAAAATCCCCGCTCAACAGCAAGTCTTTGTGCTTCACAATCTATACTAAACTCGCACAAAAAAGTTAAAGAACAAAAATTCAAAGAAAGATAACTGAAGAACAATTTTACCGAATTTATTCATTTTTTCAAAAAAAGATGCTTTCAACTGTCTAGATTAAGTGTGTACAATTTCAGATTTCAGCAACAACGAGAAATTCATGTGAAATGAGTTTAAGTCACACTGGTCGGATTTCAAAAGTCTGAATAGCCATAGTTCTTCATGAACATTGTCAATAGTGGGTGTAGCCACTCCGTTTGACCAAACACTCGGTACAGCGTCGATGCATGGACAGCACATGCCTTAGGAGAACTTGTTGCCGAAGATTCTGCCACTCCTGGACGAGGTAGCCTAAGAACTGTTGAAGGTTTTCTGAAGGAGGGTGGTTGTCCATTATCCACCGGTCAATGGGATCCCAAATGTTCTCTATTGGGTTCTAATACGGGCTACAAGCTTTTCAGTCCATGCAGGTGACAGCTCGCTGCTGCAGGAAGTCTCCCACGACGCGTGCCCGATGTGGTGTGGCGTTGTCGTCCTGCAGTCCAGCCTGGGGTCCAATCTGCCCCAGGAAAGGAACATGAAGAGGACACAGGATTTCCTCCCTTTACCTTGCCGCGATCAAATTGCCCTGTGTATGGTACAGTGGGTCTTGTGGAGAGCTGAGGAGCCTCCCCATACCAGAACGGATCCTCCACCGTAGGGCGCCACCTGTTGGATGCACTCAGGGTGGAACACCTCTCTCCGGCTCCTCCAGACGTGGGCTCGCCTGTCTCGATGCGGCAGGTTGAATCTGAATTCGTCCGAGAAGACTACCTGGTCCCACTGACTATGTGTCCACTGTAAATGGCGAGCAGACCACACCCGGCGAGCTGCTTTGTTGGGCGGCGTGCGCCTTGGGCGCCTGGCAGAGACACAAGAAGCGAACCTGGCTCTACGGATACGGTTCCTCACCGTCTCCTCCCTCTCATGGACATTGGCTGTCACCCGTAGTTGGTCCCTGATGCCATTTGCAGAGGTGGTTCGTGACGTCACGGCCTGTCTGACGATGAACTGGTCGATGCCGTCGTTGGTCAACGTGGCGGCCCTGGTTGAGGCCTGTCCTGGACCCTTCCGGTCGCTCGCCATTGGTCTTGCTGTTTCCAGACTCTGTATGACTGATGGGGACCTCCCAAGTCGATGTGCAACAACTGGGAACGTGAAGTCATCTTGGAGCCAGGTAAGAGCTCGTCCTCTGTCGACGTCAGGCAGCGAGCGTCGTGGGACCATCGTGTTGTAATGAAACATGGCTGAAAAACGCTGGCTTATAAAGGGTTGTAAGTAAGCAATATTAACAGCTAAGACATCTGTTTAGCACGAACCAAGTTTAGTTTAAGCAAACAGTCCCTATGCAAATGTTGCTGAAGTAGAGAAATTTAGCCCGTTTTTCATGCTTTTCGGCTGTGTTTCAGAATGCCCTGCTCCGTCACTGTGAAGCTGGTGCGGGCAAATTTGCAGTACAGGCAAACTGTGTCTAAACCTCACGATTACGAGTCCGGTAGCCTAACCATTAGGTCACCAACGCCACACAAGATAAAATAAGGTAATACTTTATTATCCCAGAGGAAAATTGTTCTTCATTGTAAAGAACCGTAAAAACACATGCAGGTATACATAACATTTTTAACGATATACTATCATTAAAATTCAAAATGAAAAAAAAAGTAAAGCTGACAAAATGTACAAATCACATCAGATGCATCATTCAACCACATGCAGGAATTTAATTACAAGACCTTTAGAGTCATGTAGATTCATATCGAAAGAGCAATACACATAATATGATTATTCCGACAATCGCCTTATATGCTAGAAGGTTTAAAAAAACTTCTTTTATATCTTTCTTTCTTTGTTTTTAGAGAGGTACATATAATCTGCCTCTGCGTGATCTTAAATTTGCGTGGAAAGGGGGGTGTGCTGGGTGCAGTCAATATTGCTGACGACTTGGCTTTATGACATCTATGAGATACACACGATTGGAAACAGTTTACTGAACCATGATGAGTACTCAAAGACAGAAGTTTCATTTTTATATCCAAAAGACATCAAGAGTAGGACATTCTGAAATAAGGCTGTAAGACGCACATATTCCTTTTTTGTTGTTATTTAAATGCTTTATTTGAGCTGATAGCCCAGAACTTTTCTCAAGTGATGTTATGTTTCAGTTCTAAGAAAGAAGGAAGATCAATACATCATTTAAGACTCGCTAGTTGTAAAAAAAAAGGGGGGGGGGGGTGGGGGTGGAAGAGAAAAATGTCATTCAAAATTTTAATCACTTCTTAACATTTCTAAAGCATGGCTAAGACAAGTTTACCTGGGCGGTGGGGGGGGGAATGTTTGTTTTATTTTGTTTTGTTTGTTCGTTCGTTCGTTTGTTTGTTTGTTGTACGAGGGAGGGGGGGTGAACAGCTATCCTCCAGCAACACACACACATTTCTCTTACCGTTCTATGTTGACAGATCGTTCTTTATCTGGCTAAGGGAAAAAATTATTAATTAAAGTATGTTCAATTTTTCTCTTCTACAACAATGATGACTTTTTAATAAAAGAGTTTATTTTCTTTTTTTTATGTAGCTTACATTTTCTCACATTTTAAACGTGTAGACAGGCAAAAGTGTAGATACGGCAAGATGAAAATCTTTTCAGTCTCCAGGCGACGGAGAGCCTTAGCAGTTTTTGCACCTGAGTCGCCTATGTACTATCATAGTGTTCAGTCCTCTCTATGATGGAGGGGAGAAAAAAGAAGGGCCTGGCGGAGAATAAAGAAAAGAACATAATTATCATAATACAGCATGAGTAGAGTATCCAATCACACTCTCTTGGCATTTGCCTCTTGATGAAGACAAAAACCTGTTTGCTCAAGGCAATCAGTGCTGCTTTTCTATTTCTTCTCTTTTTTTTAAAACTAAGCAGATCACTTTCACAGCATCAAGAACATAAAAATAAAATGAAAGAACAAGACCAAAAAAAATGGGTAGGGGATGGGCTGTTTTCAATACGTAAGTCATTGTCCTTGGTACTCTCTCTCTCTCTCTCTCTCTCTCTCTCTCTCTCTCTCTCTCTCTCTCTCTCTCTCTTACTGATTTGTTTTTAATCTTGCATTCGAGAATGTTTTAGCTTTCAGGACGTTTTCTGGCTAATTTTAGAAATGTTCTCGGTCACATCATTTAGCAATTGTTATTTTTGTACACTTAATTCCCTCCTGCCAGCTGAAATTTCTCCAAAAGCCAAGCAACCCAATTCAATAGATTCAGGATTAGAAACAACCAACGATGTTAATATTCATTCTACAGTTCTCGCAACTTATTCTCAGACAATGAACATTTCGCCCCATGCAAAAGACAACAGATTTCCACAAGAAGTTTAGCATCTATACCGCTCCTTTTCGATTTTTTTCTATTTTTAAGTGTAGAAGAAATTTTGAAAAAATCAGGAAATCGGCTAAAACGAATTGATTTTGAAAAGTAAGTAAACTACTGAATAAATAATTGTGTTTTTAACTGGTCACTCAATCGATAAAGCAATCAGATAGTTGAGATAGATTTGTAGATGAATGAGAGATTGATTAGATGCGGGCTGTACTTTTAAAAGTACACATAAAAGGAGATTTAGTATGGAATGGTTGTTAGTGTAACAGATAATTATTACTCGAATATGTTGTACTCAAGTTTATTTACATGCGCTAACAACACGCGTCTTTGAAATGAAATAAAACTGCAGGCGCTTCCTGAGAAATCAATGTCAAATTGTTCACAAGATGACCTCACAGATGTTGCCTTGGGTTTTTTGTTGTTTCGGGGGGTTGTTGTTTTTTTGTTGTTGTTTTGCTTTGTTTTTCTTTTTTTCTTTTTTTTTGTGGTGTCGATTTATTCAAGGTAGCCTGTCTATTTGTTTTGGGGTTTTTTCTTTGTTTTCTTTATAAAATAAAACAAGTTATGAAAAAGGTAATTATTGCTTTATTAAAGTAGCACCGAATGTACTTAGGTGTGAAAAGTGAGTGGGTGGGTGGTTTTGGGG
>NW_004797342.1:1592801-1594935 GCF_000002075.1 Aplysia californica
CTTCTTCTTCTTCTTCTTCTTCTTCTTCTTCTTCTTCTTCTTCTTCTTCTTCTGCTTCTAGATATTGTGGTGGTAAGACAACCTTATGACAATTCAGATCACAGAGTTTAATTGACAATACTTTGTTTTAAGAGGAAAATAATATACATATAAGACACATACTATGACAGTAAAAAACGTGTGTGTTCTGGCTGTCCTGCAACACGCATAACATCGTGATGTCTGAATACAAAGCAGGTAAGTTTACATAAATCAGTTGATAATCCTAAATGAGTACACTAATTTGACCCCCCGCCCCACCCCCCTAAAAAAATGTATCCGTTGCATAGTCACGTTAATCGTGCCCCACTGCAGTTCAGCATAGAATTGTTTTGGGTTTTAAACTGCAGGTTCACCATTTACTTATGAAACAACAACGACACCAAATTTGACAGACTGTACGCTAGGCAATTCGAGCCTTTTGACTTTGACAAAATAGCACTATATTGCAAACACGAATATTATTCATTGGGAGAGATGATAATTGTGCAAGATGAGGCATTGCATTCATATATGGAACTCCGAGGAGCTCCTGTGGCTCTTCAAACAAAACCTTGTTACAGATGCAATTCAGTCATTAAAGAAAAAAAGCTAAGAAAATGCAAAACCCCGCTTCTAGCTATCCTTTGGCAATTCAGCGATAACAGGATAGCACAGTTAGAGCAATTTAGCTAAACTCAGAAAGCAAGATTTTAATGTCAACCGTTCTTTCCTAGCTAAAAAATCGATAGGTATGCAACGGGTTATAGCGTAAATAATTTTAGAGTCTGTTAAAGATCCCTGAGTGTAATTGCTTGTGTGACTTCTTGAGAGGATATAATCAAGAGATTCAACCTTTTAGTTTATGAAAGAATATTCTTCTCTCTTTTCTTCAATCCTTTACTTTCACCCATGACGACGTCGTCTCTGCAAACTCGCTCAAAGACTGTACACTTTTATTTTGAATGGCGCTCGCAACTGCTTAAGGTCATTTGAGCGCGCAGGGCATATTAAACATTTTCAGTTGGCAGAAAATTTTGAATTTTGTCCCGGTGACGGTCGAAGCCTACGCTCATCGATTTTAGACCACCAAGGGATCTTCAACGTGCACAGCGCGCAAACGGGCCCTCCGAGAGTTTTCACCCTTGTCCGAGACTGTACACTTTAAATGATCTGCAATTATTCATTTTGTTACTTGGCGCTCGTATGACCTTATGCAGTTGCGAGCGCCGTAAAACCTCTACTAAAACTATTTTGTTACTACGTGAGAAATGAATGTCTGGCGACCGGCGGTTCGTGGTATAAGAATGGTTTTCTATAAAAGATTGTATTCAAAAAGTGTTGGTTTGGGTTCTTTTTTATCTTTTATTTTTGTTTTATTTTGTTTTGTTTGGGGGGGGGGGGGTCTTTTCTCGATTACAGTAGGGCGCTTTTTCCCTCCAATTCCATTATCCGAAAAATATCGCACTCAGTGAAGCTGAATGTTGAATATTATAGAACTCCATAAGTTAGCTCCTGGCACTCTTATTCTTTTTATCTTTATTTATTTTGTTTGTTTCAGATTTCTATTTTGTTGTACACTATTCTTACTTTGAAGGAGATACTATTTGTGTTGTATTTTCGAAACCAGCTTGGTTTTTTTCAGTTTACGGATAGATGGGTCTCTTCATTTATTAAGTATGAAGTTTTCCTAGGGAAAAAATTCAGGGCACAAAAATGACTACCCCCCCCCCCCCTTTCCACCCCGGTCTTCCTGTCCTAGAGAGTTGGAGCAGCAAAACGTTGAGCCACTTCATCCTTGCACCAGTTGCATCCTCCCTTGCGTAATGTGCATCGTCTCTACCCTCTGTTCAAACAATTTTCCAGACACTAAACATCATTCGTTCTTCTTCCGTACATTTCCAAGCACTTGGAAAAGTCGTTCTACCTTTAATATAATATTATGTATTGGTTAAGTAAGGGTTTAAACAAGAGCCAAACTACAGCACGCGAGAAAAATGTGGCCCGCGTGGTCAGTTCGTTAGGCCTGCCGCCATTCCATCACGCGGAGAGAAAAAAAATTGGAATAATATATTATAATAGGTGTTCCAAGCGTGCTCAGGGTGTGTATATATAT
>NW_004797342.1:1595035-1596559 GCF_000002075.1 Aplysia californica
TTCCGAAATTTATCCCAAAACTTGCTAGTTTCACTTTGATTTTTTAAAACTCAAGTAGGGTAACTCTGTTCGCAAAGAGTGCGCTTTTGTGAAGAGGGCGCCACCAAATTTGGAGGACACTTTTTTAATTGGCTCAAAGAGAGAAGTGGCCCATCTTGTTATGTACTATCATTGTCGATAGTCACTGTCTTTTTTTGTGCGTGTCTTGGTATTAGTGCTGGACGAATCTGGCCATGGGAATTCCGCGGCTGTTTGTTTCTCTTGCACACCCTTCGGGAAGATTTCGGTATTGTCACCAGGTCTCTCAAGCGTGGAATGATCTCAGGCACCACTACCGGTTTTTTAGGTTTTTGGGGGGTAACAGAAGCTTAATTGTCGAAAGTCTCAGACAGTGGGAGCTGTTGCAGCCTACATTGTTTGGTATCAGGTCCCCCCCCCCCTGTGTGTGTGTGTGTGTGTGTGTGTGTGCACCTTATTCCTTCTACCGCCAGACCTTTTTTTGGCATTTTGGGTGGGCTTTTGTGTTTGGGTGTGGGGGGGGGGGGTGTTCTGGTTTTGGAATTCCATAATGTGTCGAATCATAGCGATAACAGTATACATTGTCATAAATCAAAGAGAAGGGATCGACACTGCTCTGGGGATACGGTGGAGATTCCCATTGCAGCACCTTACATCCTCTACCGCCTGACTTTTGTTTTTTTAATCTGGTTTTGGAATTCCATAATGTTTCGATACCATACCGATAACGGTATACATTGTCATAGGTCAATAAGAAGAGATCGAAACTACTCTAAGGGATTAGACCTAAATAAGTATAAAAAGGGAGGCTGTGTGGAATCAGATCATAGCATGATCACTAAGACTTGTAGGCCTGTCGTCTTTAGCGATTTCATAGTCTAATAAAAGAACGACGCTCAACTGAAGTCTATCATCAAGTTGCAGCTTTTCGTAGCCATGAAGACTGTGATTTTCATTCTTGGTAAGATATCACCTTGATTGAAGTCGCTTAAAAGGGTGGTTAACCGGTTTGCAGCCTTCTTGGACATAATGATAAATCTATAGTATAACATACGTTAAGGTCTATCCATGATATCGTATTGAGAGGGTAATGGAAACCAACATGATTCCGATTAAAGGAAAATACAACCTTGAGTTCAAACAAATAAATGATTTTTTTAAACAGTGTATTGTATATTATATCCTTTGTAGACTAATACAAACTTATGTGTACAGGCA
The DNA here is from genome assembly GCF_000002075.1 of Aplysia californica. NCBI lineage: Eukaryota > Metazoa > Mollusca > Gastropoda > Aplysiida > Aplysiidae > Aplysia > Aplysia californica. Next base: position 1,596,272 of record NW_004797342.1, read on the forward strand.
TCATTGTGTGATAAATTTTACTGTATATGTTCTACGATGCTTTCAATGATGTATTGTTATTTAGGAGAAAGGACCTTAGTTGACGTTCATCTCCGATAAGACCGAGCTAAGTGGATGGAGAGAACTGAAAACTCATCAAACATTCTAAGATCAAGAACACGAACCACAAACATTACCACCTTAACATACTGGAGTACCTACTGATCTGATAGCATGCCCAAGAGATAAGAGTATAAAGTATCTGAGAAATAAAATTACATATTGAAAAGAAAGAATAACCCCCCCCCC
>NW_004797342.1:1596659-1599484 GCF_000002075.1 Aplysia californica
GTGTGTGTGTGTGTGTGTAAATATATTTATATATATATAATATACTGAACGCCATTAAAAACGCAACACTTCGTTTATATAGTCTGAACACGTTTGATTCAAATGAATATAGATTAAAAGGAGTGGTTTTTTAAAAGTTTATTCAATTTTCAATAGAGATCTAAGTGTGAACCATTTTGATCACATACTTAATGATTTCGGTACAATTTCCTCCTTCTCCCGGCGTACCCCCTTAGGACAAATTTGCAGATAAACACAAACCGAAGCTCAATAAAGATCTCTTAGACTTAGTAAATTGTATGGCCATCATTAACATTTGAACAGACCAAAACACGTCTTCACATGGATTTTACAACATTTTCAAAGTATTGTTGAGAAATTTTGTCCCAGTTTCGTGGCAGCGCGATCTTCCAATAGCTGCAGATTCGCAAATCGACACTCACTTTCTTTGCGGTTCTGTTCATCCCATACGTGCGCTGTTGGAGACATGTCGGGTACGTACATGGCCAGTCCATGACATTCATGTTATGATCTTCCAGAATCAGCGTTGTTTGCTAAATGGGCAGTGTAAGGGCAAGAGTGTCGTATTGGATGACTGAGAGATTCTGATTTGTTCTTTGTGCTGTTTGGCACCGTGAAGACGGCGCTGTTGTTGCGGCTTCGTTAATTGCAGTCCTAGAGAAAGCGTTCTTGATCTAAGTCCTGTACTTACTGCTCCGCTCCTCACACTGATGAAAGAAACATTTTCACGCGCCCCATGCATGCCTTGAGCTGCTACTTTTGAGAAACGAAACGACTTCGCGATGGGACAGCAAAATCTGCCTCTCTTGAACACGGCTGGTCACTCAAGAGTGTCCTATTCTTCGCCCATCGCGGACATTTGAAGTGTGCTAAAATCTTTGTATAAGTCAAGAACAATACAAGCACTGCATTTTAACCATATTGCTGCTTCTCAGGCAGATTTTCCGACATGAACAAGGCAGAACCGAAAGTTGCGATCAGCTTCGCTAAGTTGAGGAGTCTTGTAATGAAAGAAATAAAACAAATTGATCGGAAAAACTTTTTAGCGGCGTTCAGTATACATGTATATATACACTATCAATAGTATTATTATTATTTGTATTTGTCTACTTTCTTATTGTCTAGCATTCGGTTGGTTTTCTTTTATTTTTTAATGTATTTAGTGTTCAGTACTGAACAAAACAGTTATCCAGGCCACGCCCAACATTCTCTTAACTATCTGACCCACTTTGAAAACCCTTGTTGACCCTTGCTTTAAACCACAGCCAAAATAAAATATTCCACTGTACTCCTATGTATAGGATGAGGCAAATGTTTCTCAAATTCTTGTACAGTACATAAGCACGATAAAATCATTTTTTGAAAAACGATTCAACATCTGCTTACTCCATCTTCGCCGTAACAAACAAAAGGTTTTTGTTGTCGTTGTTGTTTTGCTGTTGTTGTTTTTTTAAAGAATTCCAGAATCAGTAACTATAGTTTCATCGTAAGCAAAACTGCGAACTAAACGTTTAAACAACAAAACAATTTTATGTTAAACTGCACTGTGCACGATTATCATGACCATGTAACGGTTTTTATGACCCAATTTGGAATAATCAGCTGGTTGATGTAAATTTTTTGTATAGGAAACATCCGGAAACCAATCACTAGGAGCAGGTCAACATATTCATGCAAACTGAACTGTAACTTGTACGTGTTTTAGTGAAACATTTTACGCTTTATTGGCAGAAGGTCGCCGGTTTCGCATGACTGACCTACATCTTGTGCAGTTGTCACAGACGGGACATTGTTTAGAGGAGGGGAGAAAGGAAATCTATTAGGTGGCGGGCTACTTGGAATTCGTCTGTCAATGTTGAGAGGAACACAGAATCTCGGCAGACAGACGAACGGAAAAATTTCAATAAAATAACTTTCCCACTCAAATTATCTTTAAAAAATGGCGAATAACCTATCCTTTGCATCCTTGGCGCCGGTAACAGGGGCGAGATTGTTCAGTCAATTCAACAGATGAATTTTCTTGTGGCTCTCACTTTATTGAACGATGTTATTTTCGTATAAAACGAACTACAGCAAGTTACGGTAGCCAGTATAATATGCACTTCTTTTGTCTTGACGCGGTGTACTCTTTGGGCAGGTAGTGTCCTGGCATCAAAATGTCCGATTTTGTGTCTAGCAGGAATTTAAAAGAGACGACTCGCTTTTGCAGCGTTAGGGGTAGGGTTTAAAAATGCCCTGAAAAAAAGTATGGATTTTTTTCCCCTTTTTTAATAGTTTGACAATAATGCAACCCTTGTAACTGCTGTTCTGTCCCATCCTTTTTTCTATCACGCAAAACTTATTCTCATGAACACAGTTTGATAAACCAGTCACAACTATCTCTCTGTGTCATTGAGATAGGCCAGATGCCAGCCGTATACCGACAGTTTGAAAAGAAATCCAAATAGTTGCAATCTTTAAAGAGTTGATGTGTACTAAGAATGTAAAAAAAGAGCATATTCTTAGAGATCCAAGAACCGAACTTTAAACAAAAAACATAGTGTATTTCTCCTTAAAAGAAAATTATTCTTTGTCTCTCTTCAATGCTGATGGGGAGTCTCTGACTGACCGTAGTTTAGAACGGTGTATTTTAACCTATTCTTCTGACTTCCGTGTATACAATAATATTATCGAATGTTTTATCATTGTTACGTGTTCATACACTTTGCTATTATGACTCATATCCATGCACGCACGCACGCACACGCAACACACACACACACACACACACACACACACACACACACACACACACACACACACTA
>NW_004797342.1:1599584-1602361 GCF_000002075.1 Aplysia californica
CCCCCCCCCGCCCCCCGATTGTTCAATGACGTCAGTATCATTATCATTTCTCGGTAACAACAGCGTTCATCGCCATTGGAGAAAAACTACTCGTCACAGCCTGCCAACGTCCATGGAATGCCCCGTGTGCTGCCGGGTCACTTCAAACAGATACCCGCCAGGTTTTAACCTCTGGCTTGGACCGGCTGCTTACCACGGTACCAGGGCGAAACAGAGCACAAATGATCAATAACTGGAAACAACAATTCAATGTTTCAGTACACATTGCCTTGCGAAAGAGCGAGAGAATTCAGAGACAGGTAAATGTATGCCGTTTACTTACTTAAGTAATATCCAATCAATGTTTAAGTCATCATCGTTGTCGTCGTCGTCGTCGTCGTCGTCGTCGTCGTCGTCGTAGTAGTAGTAGTAGTAGTAGTAGTAGTAGTAGTAGTAGTAGTAGTAGTAGTACCTCTGAACAACTGGCTGACGATATACCGTTTTGCCACTCACGTAAGTCAACCATAATGGATGTTATAAATGTCTTACTACCATCTGCTGTTCTGACAGCTGAAACGTTTACTAATTTTTGTTGTTGTTGTTGTTGTTGTTGTTGTTGTTGCTGTACAGATTGAAGTCTCTGACCTGGGACCTGCCAGCCTCGTGGAGTATTGCGCTGAGCACGAAAGCCTGACGGATGATGTGTTGAGCGACGGCGTGCCCCAGAACTTGGCGGTAAGTCATATTTTATTTATATATATATATGTATGTATGTATGTATGTATGTATGTATGTATGTATGTATGTATGTATGTATGTATGTATGTATGTATGTGTGTGTGTGTGTGTGTGTGTGTGTCACGACGGGGTGGAATCAGGTGCTCGTCAAGTTATTTTTGAGCATGTAGAGTTATTTGCATCATCAGCGTGTTCAATTGTCTTGCTTTCGCTGAAAAAAATATCCAATATCAATAGAAGTCAGGATATTTGTGTTTGAAAAAGGTGGTGATAACCTGGTTTTCGAGGTAAAAGTAGAGAGAAAATGGCCACGAAATGTTGGCGACTTCCAAAGATTGAGTCCTTGGAAAGTGTAAATTTACATTTGTTTTGTTTTTTTGTTCAACGTTTTCGAATAAAAGCTACACACCAATGTGTTTTAAATGGACATAAAAGGTGTTGAGCAGAAAAGTAAAAAGTCGATCAAAATTGTCAAACGGGAAGAAAAAGTCCGTTTCTATCGAATTCGTTGTTTCCACGAGCGCTTGATTTTCCCACGATGCCTCACAATGCCTTTGGGGAGGTCAGCGCTCGAGCTCGATTGGTAACATAGGCTCTGTTTCCACTAAATGTGCAAGCTTCAAGTCTATTATAGAGTAGAAAATTATATCCCTCGTCCTTCATGAGATCGGTACAAAAATCCTGAAGAGAATAGCGATTACACAAAGCTTTCAAGAAGATGGCGAGGACGGCTATGTTGAGTTTCTGCTTGATAATCAGAACTTCATCAACTTCTGTATGCACAAACTCAGCTCTATCAAGCCATGTCAGAATTGTTTAAACTCTACCACTGTACTCATTCAGCGTCTCCCAGACACACACACACACACACACACACACACACACACACACACACACTCACACACACACACACTCACACAAACACACACACACACACACACATGCACACACACACACACACACACACACACATACACACACACAGACACACTCACTCACAACTGGGTTTCACTTTATGTTAGGGTTAAAGTTTATAAAATATGTTTTTCTTGATATGCAGCAGATCCCTTCATACTCGGCGTCCGGATCTCTTTCAGCAACAATCTCTATAAATGAAAATATAACATAGGACCAACAGAATAAAAACCATTTTCTTATGTAAATCCATTCAGTTGAAGATAACTACACCTAACATTTATTTCTAACAATGTTAGGTGTATGGATCAGATTAATAGTCTACTGTTTGCCCAAAATCAAAACTATCTTTTCGACGATTCCTGCGGCAAACTTCCGCTGGAATAAGAGTGGCATCTTTTCTCTTTACTCCTTGTCTTCTATCCGTCTCTTTTGCACCACGATCTCTCACCAGCATTTTCAGCCATTTCACATGCCATGTGTTACCTGCTTTTGTTTAATATTATATTATTTTGTTCTCTTTACGCTTGAGCAGATAGACCTCCTTGTGAACTCATATTATTATGCCCATATGAAGTTGAGAGACCCGTAAAACTCTTACCCCCTCCCACCCCCTCCCCCCCCCCCGCCCAACCCAAAGAAAAAAAAAGATTAAGATAGACCTCAGGGGGAGAAGGATCCCTGTGTCAAACAGTAAATGTCCTTACAGTTGTAAGGTTTGATAACTCTTCTTGACATTCCTTATTTAACTACTCGATCTTCCATAATATGCATGTATCCTACTTTGCAAAATAGTGCAAGGAGCGACAAAAAGACATACAGTGTTCTGATAGACAGTTTTATTATCATTTCTGTCAAAAAACAGTACGTCCAGCTTTTTTTCTACTAGTCGAACTCATTTCTCTAGCGATACTGTGGTATGTATGTATGTATGTATGTATGTATGTATGTATGTATGTATGTATGTATGTATGTATGTATGTATGTATGTATGAATGTATGTATGTATGTATGTATGTATGTATGTATGTATGTATGTATGTATGTATGTATGTATGTATGTATGTATGTATGTATGTATGTATGTATGTATGTATGTATGTATGTATGTATGTATGTATGTATGTATGTATGTATGTATGTAT
>NW_004797342.1:1602461-1604239 GCF_000002075.1 Aplysia californica
ATGTGTGTATGTATGTTTGTATCTATCTATCTGTCTATCTATCTATCTATCTATCTATCTATCTATCTATCTATCTATCTATCTATCTATCTATCTAATGCTTGTATACAAACCTATGATACATTTTTTGTGGTTTTGTTTTGTTTTTACAGATGTGGTCCAATCTTCCTTACGACTTTCGGCGCCTCGCCGTTGTAAGCGTTTTTGTCCACCAGTCGGCTCATACCACGGGACGTTCATTACGGACACGGCAATTCCGGAATCTCCAAAAAAAGATCAGTGACACCATGTGCTACGCGGAACTGCTCGCTATCGCATACGAATTACCCATTGCGTACGACGTTTCGAGTCGAATCGTCCCTTCACAATACAGACAACTTCGTAGCCAGGCTGAAAAGCATATGTATAACTGTATCTTGATCCGCGATGTCATTGCCTTACTTCAGGATATCAGAGGACGTTATGGTTTAGAGTATGGAGAGCTGTATCAGTAATGAGGGGGTTTACGGAACTTTCGTTCAGTAAAATTTCCATTTCTCCATTTAATTTAGAATACCTTTAATTCATTGAATGACCCATAAAGAGCTATGTTGTAATCTGCAATATTAAATCATAAAGCCTTCATATTATGTAAACATCAGACTAATTAATGACAGTGACAAAAGCATGCTGATGAACGTTGTCGTGTTTGTAGAATCGCCACAACTTTTTGTTCACACGCTGTCGTTTTCGACTGCAAATCCTAGCTCAAAGAACGAAGACCCTCGGCATGTACAGAGGAGCCGTTTTGCTTAATACTTTAAAGCGATCCAATATTTCATGTATTTCTGACATTGGGATTTCGAGAAGTTAATGTGACATTCCTTTCCCAATTTGCTTTCCAAAGTAGGTCTACATGCTGTAACAAAAGTAGTGACTGCTCAAGATTATCCCATGATACGGTTTCAGTTAAAGTTTTGCCACTTGCTTAAAAAATGCCGTAGTGCTTATGGCCTACGTTTTCCTTTGTCCTTTAAATTACAACTTGTTTTGTGTGCATTGACAAAATGGCACTTATAGCGAACTGACTGGTGCATTATTAAAGCAGTTAATCCAACTTTTAAATTCAATCTTAGCTTCTGAGGGTCGTCAAGTGTTTGTAGATTTTGCATGAGTGAACTTGTTCATATTATTGTTCACTTTCCCTTAGAAGTGCCTTTGCCTATGTAAAGTAAAATGAACATATTATCATTTAAATATAAGAGAATATATTATGATGTATGCTAAGGGCTCTAATTTTTTTTTCTTAATAGTGTGGATTACTTTTTCTTCTCAATTTTTTTTTTACATGCCACGTGTTTTATAACTTTTTAAACTCAAAACATGAAAACCCATTTTAAGTACAATGTACTGAATGTTTCAGTTTCAACTGTAACTGAAAGACGTTTTCTCTGGAAAAATGTATGTATTTATACCGTACGTGTAAGCTTAACATGAATAATATTCTTCCGATGCATTACAGAATGTGTTTCGAGCAATACGTTGCAATGGCTAACTCTCCGCGCTTTATTCAATTTCGCCACGCATTTGCCACAGATGTATATTGCACAAGGTCATTTCTTCTGAATTACTTGTTTGCTTACGTTTTCTTTTACTTTTATCATGAATTTCATGTTTCAACTTTCACTCACGCGTGCGCGTGCGCGCGCGCACGCACACACACACACACACACACACACGCACACACACACACGCACACACACACACACACACACACACACACACACACACACAAACTC
>NW_004797342.1:1604339-1606705 GCF_000002075.1 Aplysia californica
TGTGTGTGTGCAGCAGTTTGACACTCTGAAAAGGGAGGATGGGGTGGGTAGGGGGCGGAGGAAATGAGACTTTTCAATTCTCCTCTTCGGAATTTACAGCCTAACTGCAGTACATATTTACGGGAGAACATCAGAGCCTCGCAGCTTCGAGAAAATATATTAAAGCCGTACACCTTTTAGAGATATCAATGCAATTAGATTGCCCATTACCAAACCAATATCATCCACCAACTTAAGTATCTTCAGCGTTTTATTGGGCTTGGGACCAGATATCCGTAAGATTTTGTCTTGAATGAATAGGCGTTTCAGGTATAAAAACATATTATCTGCAGGACAAGAGCGATCCTTAAAGTTTTGGGGCTGCATGTTCTTGCTCATTCAGGATTATAATTGAAGTTGTGAGACTTGCGTACATTTGGATGTTACACATTCTCCCTTCTTTCTTGGTAGTGTCTTTCTGTTTTGTCTGCGCTTTCAGTTTCAGCTTAGAAATTATGGTCTGGAAACCGCTTAACGTCTGCAGAAAGACGAATACATGATTGTATATTTGGATGGGGCTTTACAGAGGAATTTTGTCGAAGAGACTCTAACCGTTAGATGGAATCGGCAACGTATCTGTATCGATATTGTAAAAAAAAATGCGCAGCTCTGATAGTGCGAGGTTCCGAGAGTTGGAGAGAAATAAATTTCATTGGTGTCGTGGCTTCAGACCAAAGCGTAGACTCAGCATGCCTCCCCCCTCCCCCCTCTTCGGGTGATTCTCTTTGTTTTCTTTAACTAAGCCATTTTCCTGCGATTGGGTCACTTTAGTGGGCTTTGCTGTGCGTGTGCACGTTTGCGTGAAGCTTTAGACGGGTTAGTAGCCAATGTTATCTCGTGCACGGTGCACCCCAGTCCTGTGCTCCATCTGTAGAGATCGAAAAATCTGCCGTCGTAGGGAAAAACGACGAATGGTCAACAATTTTGGAAGTTATTTTTACCTATTCCGTAGAGTACTTGACTCTGCATCCGATGGTATAAAAACTGTTGTCGTATCCTACTCCGTTGTTGCGCAATTTGGAGTTCGTCGTTTTCCCGTACCCTGGCCCGGTGCACCCGTTTTCGATCCACATCTTCGTTTGCCTACCCGTTCTTCCATATCCGTTTTCGTCCCACCTTTGCAGTAAAATGTATTCGATTACCATTCGATACCTAAGCCTCTCTCTATCTGTCAATTTCTATTTTTAGAAAACTACATTATGTGTCACGACACGGTGGAATCAGGCGCTCGTCAATTTTCCGGCATGTTGAGTTATTGGTACCGACATAAAGCTTGTAAGTCAAGATAATATTTGTGATTGAACGAACTGGGGCCGCCTGGTGTCTGAGGTAACATTAGCAAGAGAATAGGCGTCACAGTTTCGCGACTTCCATAGCTTTAGAGCCCTTGGAAACTGAAAATTTATTTTTTTGTACCTATAATCAACATTCTTCAGTAAAATCCATTTAAAAATGTGTTTTTAAGTGAACATTAAAGGTGTTGAACAAAACAGCAAAAAAGACTCAAATAATTGCCAACCGAGCGTAAAAATACCGGCGTCTTCGATTTGAGTATTCTAACGAGCGCCTGATTGCTCCTGGATGCCTCACATATTATCCAGCTCTAACTTCTGACCCCTCCTTTCGACGTACATATCTGGAAACCACAGAATTTCAAATAAGGGATGTGAAACTTTCCATCAACATTTTGCAGACATATTTACAAGATGTGGCGTCGGTGGCCTAGTTTTTAAGCTACCGGACTCGTAATGGTCAGATTGCCGGTTCGGGGGTTCGAGCCTCAGCTCACTCCGATGCTGTTTCCTTGGGAAAGCCACTTTACACGAATATCCCACTTGGCTCGGTCCTTTCGGAGATGGACATTAAACTCAGAAGTCCCGCTTCTTAAATAACTTAATAATGTTGATAGGATCGTTAAACGTACACCATTTCACAATTTTTTTTATTTACAAAAAATCACCCTTATGTCTTTTACTTGTTATTAAGAATGAAGGATAAGCAAATCAAAACACAGCTAAAAAATAAAGCATCAGGCAGACCAATACTACAGACACGGTACAGAAAAAAAGGCAGAGCTAAAATTACAAGAACTAACAAAGAAGTACGAAGCTGGGCATATCTTTTTTAAAGACCTTATCTTTGCTGTTATCTAGAAATTTCAGACTGACCATGCACGATGTACAAAGTTTACCCCTGTATTCATAAAAGATTTTTAACAAGATTTTTTTTCACAAAGTTTTTTTATCGAAACTATTCTGTTAGAGACATTTATTCCGTAAACTTTCAATGAAAAACTTTACCATGCACCTACCTCCACACACCCCCAC
>NW_004797342.1:1606805-1608647 GCF_000002075.1 Aplysia californica
CCCACCCCCACCCATCCACTCACGGTTGAAAGGATAATAAACAATGAATACAATGAATTTTTTCCGCACATCATAAAGGAATTTTGGAATCGGAGTGGCAGTTGCAGTAACCTAACTACATGTATAAATAATCGAATCAATATGGGACGAAAGCGAGTACGACGATATGCAAAAATGAAAATTGTTGGACAAAAACGGGTGGGACGAAAGCAAGTACGACGAAAGGCGAAAAGCAAACAATTCGTTTTGCGAAAACGAGTTTTCTCCACTGGCCAGCTCCGAGACTGAGCGCAGGGAGGGAGAACGACGAATAGTCGATCGGTCAAGGATCACTGCTCGTTGGGCGTTGTGCCCTGGTCTCTGCCGTCGAGCAAAGTCATGGGCGACAAATTATGGCAGTTGGTAACTGTTGTGTCAATACAAACATAGAGGGTCATTTTCACAAATAACTCCCCCCCTCCCCCTTTTTTTCCCATGTTCAATTGATCAGGATTAAAAAAGCGTCTCACTTAGTGTGTATTTCTTTTTGCCCTAACGTATTCTGACTGTGTGTATTGAAAAGAGCAAAGAACCTGATGTGTAAGAGTAAGACCAGGCGGGAGAGAGGGGGGTACAGACGGGAATTGGGGGAATTAAGGGGGAGGGGGGGGTTAAAAAGTAGTGAGCGAGAAATTTATTAGCACTGCATTATTGTCCGCCATTTATGTTCACTGAACAACGTCATATTAGTGTGTTGTCCAGTCATTTGACACCCCAACGATGGCTATATATCATGCCTCCGTTTGTCTCGCCCGTTGTCACTGGTTGACATCTTTAGAATTACCTGGCAAATAATGGCACTGCTTATGAAAGCGAGTTTCTTAGTCTAATTTAAAATAATGGACGTATTGTTGCGACACTTAGTCTTGCATTACATGTACAAAATCTTTGTGACTTGATGCTCCGATAGAATGTAATAATGTCTAGCAGATTCAAACAGTCCTTGACGAGCTCTACTTGGTTGTGTGAAACAACAACTCGTTTCCCCATCAACTGAATCCTTTATTAAATACGACTGTTGCTGTACAAAGCGTCGCTTTACCTCTCCCAAGAGTGTTTGCAATACAGTTTTGTCAGATTGCTGATTGCTACATTTCTTACATGAAAGTTTGACTAATCATAGTATTGGCATTGTAACACTACAGATCCCTTTGATCGAGGAGAAAGAGTTTTGCAATTAGCGAAAGTAAAAAAAATCTCGCGTCTGAAGAGAATACAACAAAGAATTCTCATGGAGACCAAACCTTGATTCCCAAACGAAAGTTTTAAATCAAGCTGTTGAAAACGTTTTATTCACACATCTGATTTGGACATTGACTGTGCAGAGGGAAAATGATATGAACAGATATTTCTATAATAACAAACACCTTACTTTATACGTATAATAGCTAGTTTGTATAGACCTGTTCACAGTCATCACTGTCGACGATGCGTCACAACTGACCATCGCCCACGCTCGAATAACAATTCACTAGCGGAAGGGAGAACGCCAAACCGTACCATTCGTCGTTTTTGCGTGGGCGTGGTCGTTATGTTCTAACAGACTAAATAGAACTGGGTTATTGACCTTGTTTGGCTCAAGACCGAGACAAAGTAACGGATTGTTCTGTTAAGCTGACCGCACACCTGCAATCCGAATTGACAATTCTACTTGATGCAAGCCGATTGGTCTTTTCGGATCGTATGTGTATGTGATTACTTGAAGTTTGTGTTCTATTAATAGATTTGGTTTGCTCAAGACCAGAGTTTGTTTAGTGTTCCGCATTCAAACCAACCGGACGCTGACTGCACCAATCCTTTTCT
>NW_004797342.1:1608747-1613235 GCF_000002075.1 Aplysia californica
TACACACACACACACACACACACACACACACACACGCACACACACACACACTCACACACATACACACATGCACACACATGCACACACATGCACACACATAAACTTACACACACAAATACACACACACAAACTTACACACACACAAACACATTTGCAAACACACATACACACACAGAGGCACATTACACTTATAATTGTATATACATATTGTGTGCATTACATGTGTATCATGATTTGAATTTGTAATAATATTTTTAATGTGTTTCTTTTTAAACTGAATTCCATTTTAATAAAACATGACAACCGTTTCACATCTTGTTTATTCGTTCATACTCCTAAATGTATCAATGAGTCAGCGTAACTTTTTTCTTTGAGGTACTTTTAAAATAAAAATACAGCTAGTGTCGTCTTGTGGGGTGGGGCTTGCAGCGTCAGCTCAACCTGTTTTTTCTTCTCCAAAAACTTACTTCTCTGTCTAAAATCAAAACAAGACATTTCACGAACATTTTGAAGGAGACAAAACATAATGTATTCAGATTTTTTTTTAACGAAACTCAAAGAACATAAAAAAGCCAAAAAACTTTAGAGGCATAATTTCTCGGAAAGTGATCTGATTAGTCCAGGTGTCTACTTATTAACTACGACTCTAGCTCCGTCCAATCAGACGCTCTTTCCTTCGGGGAGAATGGAGTTTCATTGGTTTGTCCCTTATTTCCTTGAGCTTCATTCCCCATAGACTGAATATCATTGGGATGCAAGGCTCAAAGCACACACATACACACTCAAATACAAACACAAAAACGTACACACAGACACACATTATAGGCTTACACGTACGCACGCATACAGACACACACACACACACACACACACACACACACACACACACACACACACACACACACACAAAACACACACACACACACGCGCGCGCGCGCCACACCGAGACGAGCGAGCACTTGGGATTCGTTGGGTCTCGGTAGTATTTCGATTACGATACCGTGCTAATCGGTACTCTGTACTAATGCGTATATTCCCGTCATTCGGCCCAGCGTGTGATTGATCAGCTCTGCTGCACAGGTCCCGGAAGCCGAAGCCGCCAAGGTTCCGACCGAGAAGTCAATTTCGCCCACCAGAAGCGCTAGAACAGACATGCTTGTCACTAGGACACCGTCCGCCCCCTCCTCCTCGAAGAGGTCAAATGGACAGACTATGCAGTGTTCGTCACAACGTGGTGGAATCAGGCGCTCGTCAATTGTTGGGCATGTGGAGTTATTGGAATGATCTCAAAGCCTGTTTAGTTGTCTTGCTATCAGTGAAAAAAGGCCCATATCGCGAATAGAAGTCGAAATATTTGAGATTGAAGAAGGTGAGGTCGCCTGGTTTCATAGGTAAAATTAGAGAGATAATGGCGGTGCAAGTTTGGTTATTCCCATAGCTTTACAGTCAATGGAAACTGAAAACTTACATTATGTGTGCCTTTAATCAACGTTTTTCAGTAAAACCCACCCAGAAATGTGTTCTTAATTTGGGCAACAGTGGTGTTTAGCCAAAAAAACAAAAATGCGATAAAAATTGCCAAACTGGCAGAAAAATGCCATTTTCTTCAATTTCATTATTTTGACGAGCGCCTGATTTCACCACGCTGCCTAACATCTTTATTTTTAGAAATAAGTTATTGAACGTGAAATATTCTTTGAGCCTGGACGCCATGTTATTGATGGTGGGTATAAATTCAAAGAGGCTATAACTAAACATTTAATTACCAGTACGGGTTTTTACTCGCTTCACGCACAAAGAAGTGACTAGGAAGTTGGAGTATTAGTTTCTTGTTGTCGCAGCAGAAACGATTCACAGCGCTAAGACAGAAGGCCGAGACCGAAGTATACTCTTGTGGTGTGCATAATATTATTTCACCCGACATGGCATTTTGTCTAATTTTGTGTGTCGGTACTCGGGTGCTTGCGTGTAGTATTCTATCATTACAGGAATGCTACTTTGCGCTGCTGTGCAATTAATTGTCTTGTTTGTTATGCCTCGTCTTAATTTGATATATTATATCATTTTTTGTTTATGACAATCCCACACAGAGATGTGATATAACCAGGGTTTTTTTGTTTACTCTTATTGCTTAAGAGTCATGCAGTTTTGGTCACCGAAATCCAGGCTGCGTAATGACGATGACAAAATTGCACACGCTAATTCAGTAGACTAGAAAATACTTGCGAAATGAAAAGTCTAAAGATGTTACAGGTGTCCAGTTGTTTTATCATTTTAGGTATTTGTACTCTACCAACATACAGTCCATCTTAAAAACAAAATGGCAATTGGGAGCAAATGTTTTTTAACCGTTTGCAAGGCAGAAAAAGGTCATTCGTCTCGAGGAGATGTGTCTTTCAATAGTATGCCATATATTCGAAAGAAATATAACATGAAAAGACGGATTTTATCTTAGTTTTAATGTGTCAGAATTCAACTTCTAGGTATTCAAAAGTTTTTCTTAAAATAATCTTTTTTTTTCGGGGTCTATTTTTTTTATTGACGACCTATTGGATTCTATAATTTTTCAGCGCCTCCAGTAAGATGTGCAAAAAGTTTTTATTTTAAAAATGTAAATGCCCCACAGCCTAATAATGCCACTTTGGCTTTCTCCTACTGTATTTGGTGGTTTTCTTTTCTTTTCTTTTTTTTGTTTTGTTGCTGTACACTAAACTACTCGCTCGATAGACGCGACACTATCGATTATGGCACAGCATCATAAATCGACCTCTGCTGAAAAACGAGAACACTCGGAAGTCACTTTCCTGTGATTTGAACGGCACCAGGAGTTCATGTTTGACACACGAATTACATTTAGAGCAATGTCAAACACTGGAAGTAGGCGAAATCGATGAGTAATGATCTATCGTCGGCAAAATAATTTATCTGACCGTCTCGAGAGATAAGGGAAGTGTCAGAGATTCTGTTTACCCAACAGTATGTACATGTACTTGTTGGGGAATCGATAGTTAGAAGTCTTGCAAATATTATACGAAGCTATTGGTTTTGTTTTTGTTTCGTTTGGTTTTTAGGTGTATTTGTTTTGGGGTTGTTTTTGTTGCTTTTCTGTTTTCATTTTCACGACTTTCCCGACACCCACAAGCTTATTCACACCCACCCACACATATCTCCTTCATGTGCTGTTAGGGTGCACAATAACCACCCTCTCCCCCCCCCCCCCCCCCCCACTAACCTTGGTGTTTTTTTTCTCTAGGTGCCGGACACGTTAGTTCCAGTGTCCTCTCGCCGGACAGTTGTAATAGTGTGCTGTGTACAATTAGTTCAGCTAGGCCGGGCTCACTGTGTGAGTAATGGCTTCCTGGTCGAGAGAGGCAATTTAATTCCTGTAAAAATCTATAATTCGTTTGATTATTTCTGGCGGATCAAGTCAAAGGACTATAGCAATAGAATTTTAAAAGATAAAGCATATTAAGAACTTTTGGTTCAGTTCACTAGTCAAATTGATAACACCGCCAATCGAGATATGGTCACAATAAATTCCCTTCGGACAGCGTTCAGGAAGGAATTTAAAAAATGTTTAAGTTTGAAGACTTCGGGGGCACTAAAACAAGATATATGCGTGCCCAAGTTGGTGGTATTTCAATGAATTGTGAAGCAGCGTGGTGGAATCAGGCTCTCGTCAATTTTTGACCATGTAGAGTTATTAGTATTATCTTAAAGCTTGTTCACTAGTCCTTATTTGGATGAAAAAAGTATCCATTTATCTAGAATACAAGTCGAGATATTTGCAAAAGGAGGTGGGGGCACCTGTTTTCAGATGCAAAATTAGTGAGAAAATGGCCGCCAAAGATTAGTTATTTCATTAGCTTAAGAGTCTGTGGTACTGAAAATTTACTTAATCAACGTTTTTCAGAAAAACAAACACATTAATGAGTTCTTTAATGAGCTTAAAAGGTGTTGAGCCAAAAAACAAAAATTTGATAAAAATTCATAAACCTGCGGAAAAATGCAAGTTTCTTCACTTTGATTATTTTGACGAGAGCCTGATTCCACCACGCTGCCTCACAATTACCCTTTTTAAGTGAGATCAAGAGCTCCCATTCGTCTCTTCAGGAAGGCACTTTTGATCTGGCGGATGCAAGTAACTGGCCCAGAGTTTGTGTCGTGTGTGATCAAAGATTAGGGCGAGTTTGAAGCATGTTTGTACTAATAGTTTAAATCCAATCTACTAGATCAATTCGGTTTGCAGGTATGTGGGGCGCTTTAGGTTCGGTGGCTGAAACCGTATCCATGCACTGTGTTACGAGCCTAGCTCATGCAAACTTTTATACTGTGAGCTACGTAAAATTGAGCAGTTTGTATTATTGAATTAATGCTCACTGAAAACTTTCATTTTACCCCTCATTTCTCCCACATGGATTACTACAACTCTCTCTCTCTCTCTCTCTCTCTCTCTCTCTCTCTCTCTCTCTCTCTCTCTCTCTCTCT
>NW_004797342.1:1613335-1616879 GCF_000002075.1 Aplysia californica
AGGGGGGAGTGTTACATTTGTTGATTTTTAAAAACATTTTCGAAGAATATTATTTTTATTTTCAACTAAAATTGGAGTAAAACAAACATAACATTATTGTTCTGTTTCAAATAGAGATTATTTGTGAATTGAAAAACAATTAAGATCTATATAAAACTGATCTGCCAAGAAACTCAAGGAGGTGATAGTTATTTAAATCTCCAGGTGTGGACTATAATTTCTTTCCGTACAATTTTTTATAATGCTGTGGCATGTTTGCGGGTCGATCTTCAGACGTCCTGTTCAACAGTGAGTTTCAACTCTTCGGTTGTGGATTGTTTCTGTAGGCCCTGTATTACCATCCCCTTAACTAAAGGTTGTTATTGAAGGGCTCGCGTCGGGGGGAAATTACCATTCAATTGCAAACTTTAGGCTTATAAGTAAGGCGTTTCCCAAACCTTTCTAGCAATCATACAAGGGCCACTTGATGTGTGGGTGTGTCCCCCATCCTTCTATCGTGGCTTTACCGTCCATGTCCTGAAACGAGAACGGACCGATCACGCCCCGGTAGCTGAATGCTTTTAAAAAGTTTTTTTCTGAAATGCGTTTTACTCAGTTTTGGGTGATATCTTTAAAACATGATATTTCTCAATGAAACTGATTGATTTTCTTATATTTGCAAACTTGATGTCCCTTGGGCTAATTTTATTTCTTCCAAATTTTGTTGAAATTAGTGCAGACAGACAAGAAAAGTTATTGCCCTGTAAGTAGGACCTCTTTTTTTAAACACCCTGCACGAGCTCACATATATGTAGACCTGGCATCGGGGCTCTCGTGGCCTAGAGGTTAAGGTGTTGGCCTCTCATTCAAAGGTCCTGGGTTCGAATCCGGGTAGCGACCGAAAAATGTTATTCTCTAAAATTGTCTCCTTTCACCTCCTTTCCTGCTCTCTAGCAATATTCTGTCGCCTGCTTTTGTCTCATCTTTCTGCCCCCACCCCCTCACCTCCTTTGCCCCCTCCTCTGGGCTCCTGACTCTTTCTGCAGCCTTTCTACAGCTATTCCTTGACTCCTTCTTACAGCTGTCTTTCTGCCACACCCCTGATCTTCTAGTAGGAAAGATCTACACCTAGCCTTCTTGGACAAGGGCTAAAAAATCTCGGAGGGCCAGTGTGCAAGTTGCGCACGTTAAAGATCCCCTGGTGGTCTAAAATCGATAAGAGTAGGCTTCGGCCGTCACCAGGGCAAAATTCAAAATTTCGTACCAACTAAAAGTATTAGGTGTGTACCGCGCGCTCATGTGGCCTTATGCAGCTGCGAGCGCCGTAAAACCCTCGACTATAAAAAAAGACCTGGCATCAGCTCCGGTAATGACTAAAGAACCTGAAAATGATTCCAGTAGATGTTGAAGTACCCAAAAACATATCCACCTGTGACAAGAATACCCGGAAACAGCTAGAGTAGTAACCAACGTAGCGGAAAACCGCCAAAATAGTCATTAGAGTTATGCCTGAAATACAAAAAAAACTGTAGTGCCTAATGGTTGACAAGCTTCTGGGACGTATGATGATAATGGTGAAGATTGTGAGGAGGAGGAGGAAGAGAGGGTGGGGGTGAAGATGATGTTGAGGAGGAGGAGGAAGATGATGACAACTTATCACGCTCAGAAAAATGAGCCCTTTGCGAACACTTTAATAACACCTATCTCACTATCGATAAGGTAACAAGGGAGATTCCGTTGTTGACAGATGATCAGTACCACGACGCTATTGTCACCATGCCGATCAACCCTACTTTCTGTAAAGCCCTTAGTTCTAACCTGTTTCCTCTTGTCTCAGCACCCCAGCACACTTTCTGATCCAAATTCATCTACTCTAGTGTCTCAAAAAGATATTCCCTGGTATGTTGAAGAGTATTTTACACGAAGTCGCTAAACGACAATTCCAAACTGCCCTTTTTAGAGCATATTATTATCCTAAATTAAATAATCTCTTTGTCCAACCGCTAGAACGCCACAATTGTTCCCGTGTTCCCTGTGTTTTGAAGAACGGATAGAGGGGTTAACAATCAACGTTGTCCAAAGACGTTAACACACAAAATGTTGTAAGCCCCATCTTCAAGAAAGTCAGCAAACTCAACCGCATAGACCTGGTAACTTACAAATCACGAACGCCCAACCAGAAAAGGCCACTCTTTGTCATTTCCCATTCCCAAAAGTAACCCAATGTACAAAAAATCCATAGCCAACACAAAAACATTATGCTACAATCAGACAAAATAAAAACTTGTTTACCTCAGCTCACCCCCCCCCCCCCCCCCCCCCCCCCCACACACACACCAATATCTATTGCACTTCTCCTATCTCCGAATCATGGCAACCTCCTCATTCGCACAAAAGCCTTAACCCCGACTTCTTCTCCTCCAAAGAGCCCAAGAACTCCGCCTCAAAACCTCCCTTTCAATAAACCCAGAAGTAGAATAATGTGCACACATTTGAAAATAAGTATGTAGAAGTCTGCCAGAATAAGAAAATTTTTTCTCACAGCCTCGCCTGTGAAACTAAATACTACGGGGAGTCAATAAGTAATGCAAGTTGTTCGTTATTTTGCAAAATTTTGCATCAAATTATATGAAATTCAGCTCACAAGTACTTGCACATGTACTTTTGAACTCAAACTGTTAAAATTTAAGAGTCTTTGATTTTTGCCTGAATGACGTCACATCAAAATGGTTTCCCTCTTGGGAGTCTGTTAGAGTCAAAAAGCTGTGACTGACTTTCTAGTTTTAGAAGGAGAATACATCGCTAACCTCCGAAAGAGATTTAAAAATGCTGACAAGGGACAAGATCTAGATGGGTTAGACGTTTGAGCAATGAACCGGAAGAAGAGGAAGAGGAAGACAAGCATAGTCCCGAAAAATCAGCGGGAAAAAAATCATGGCAACCGTGTTTTGGGACTTTCAAAGAGTGCATCTCACAAATTTTTGGACCACGAGGTATGGTGATGGCAGTGTGATGGTGTGGGGAGCAATCAGCCACACTGGCTGGAGCAACCTGGTGAGAGTACAAGGCAATCTGACAGCCCAGGCCTACATCAACGGCGTCCTCCTACCACATGCCCTTCCATTGCTTCAACAACCAGGGGCAATCTTCCAGCAGGACAATGCCAGACCGCATACTGCCAGAGTAACTAGAGACTTTCTGGCTAGGAACAATGTCCAGACACTCCCATGGCCTTCAAATTCACCGAGTATGAAAGCTATAGAACACATTTGGGAGGCTTTGGACAGACGTCTCCGGAACAGAGTTGTCGCCCCTGCCACTCCTGATGAACTGTTTGACGCCTTGGATGAAGAGTGGAGGGCAATACCAGTTCCCAACATTCGTTGTCTCACCGCCTCGATGCCTAGAAGATGTCATGCATGTCATGCGGTGCTCCAGTCAGCAGGAGGCCACACCCGGTACTGAATGACCGACCTGGGACGGACGGATTGGAGCATCTTCTTCTTCTTCTTCTTCTTCTTCTTCTTCTTCTTCTTCTTCTTCTTCTTCTTCTTCTTCTTCTTCT
>NW_004797342.1:1617695-1618865 GCF_000002075.1 Aplysia californica
TTATTATTATTGAATAACAATAAATATTCAACTCAAAAAAATTTTGGTCACCATGAGTTGGTAAAAATTTCAGCATTACTGGCCTCAATGAAGCCACTGATTCACGGCTTTGGAGTACTGATATTGTCCAAAACCCGACTTTAAAATAGCTCAATCATAGGAATCAACATGGATCTGGAGCTTTGCATTCCACCAAATCCTCACGGACTTAAACGTCGATGGGGTCCATTTCCAAGAATTAAAATTAACTACGTCAACGGTTCAACTGCACTTTAGTAAGTGTTGTTGTTGTGCGTGTATGCGCCCGCGCCCGTGTGTGTGTGTGTGTGTGTGTGTGTGTGTGTGTGTGTGTGTGTGTGTGTGTGTGTGTGTGTGTGTGTGTGTCAGTATGAGTATGTAAGTGTGTGTAAAAGGTTGAACATTTCTTTTTGTTTATGACTAATAAATTTGCTTTCCTTTTTTCCGAAGAGCGGTGGATCTGGCCCTTGAAACTTTGTTCTTTGATTTATTGTTTTGGTTGAATAGTGCTTTCTTGGAGGTTTTGCTGTCATCTCTGGTATGTGTATTTTTGGTGGGTTTTTCTTTTTCTTTCCTCTCCTTTTATTAAAAGTACAAAATCCGTTTGAGCACCCTGATGGGACGCATTAACGTTAGAGTTCTGGTCTTACTTTGTCATTGGAAAGGACAATAACACATGTCGATTCAAATAACATTTACTTTTAACATTTATTTTCTGACTAAAACATTTTCCTCGATAATTCAGAGTTCCAATCAAGAATATGCGTAGTAAATCATCGTCAGTAGTCAAGGATTACACCGACGGATAGAAAACAAATGTAGTCCGGATTAGAATTAAAATATTTCGAGACCCTGCCATCCATTTCCACCTGTTAAAAAGATTTACTATAGATTACAGTTCGTTGTTAAAGACCTCCCCCCCCCCTTTCTGTCTGTCTATCTCTTTGTCTGTCAGTCTGTCTGTCTGTCTGTCTGTCTTTATGTCTGTCTGTCTCTCTTTATGTGCGTGTGTGTGTGTGTCTCTCTCTCTCTCTTTATCTCTCTCTCTATCTCTCTCTCTCTGTAAGTGTGTGTATGTGTGTGTGTGTGTGTGTGTGTGTGTGTGTGTGTGTGCGTTTGTATGTGTCTGTCTGTCTGTTTGTCTGTCTGTCT
>NW_004797342.1:1619821-1624392 GCF_000002075.1 Aplysia californica
AGAGAGAGAGAGAGAGAGAGAGAGAGAGAGAGAGAGAGAGAGAGAGAGAGATGTGCAAAATAAGCACACCTCTTAATTCAAATTCATAGCATACATTCTCGTCCCGAACACTGACATGTGAACAAAAATTATAATAGTGCGTCATCGTTTCAATTATTACCTTCTCAAAATGTCTATGGATGTTAATCATTAACACCACAGCCGGTGCAAGTCATTACAACGCAGCTAGGAAAATCGCGTTCTGTCTGCAGGGAGAATTGGAGCTCTTTGGGATGTTTGATTGCTGATTTTGCCGGCCTTTTTTTCTCCTGTTCACTCAGATTAGAGTCGATTCATCAACGTGACATTTTTTTAGAAGGAAAAGTCATGTTGTACAGTAGAGCTTGATTTGATTGTCTTCACTTCTTCATAGCTATAATTTTCTTTTCCTTGTTCAGCTTTACTGATTTTGATTTTAGATGTAGAAAAAAACTAATGTGATCTAACTCAACATTGGCTTCAAATTCGATTTACGCAATCTTTGAACTATTCAGGCAATGTTTACAACAAAACTAGAAAGAGCCCTTTGATACTAGAATAATTCAAGTGTTTGTTAGTATGAGGGAACCTTTTATTTTGATATTAGAATAATTCCAGTATATGCCCCAAAATCGGATCATGACTAAAAGTAAAAGAAATTAAAGACATTCAGTGAAGATCTATACTGCGCAATGAAACAACTTAAATAGCGTATATCCGCGCTCTACAGCATGCTCTATGCGCTTTACAACTATCATTATCCAAGCAGATCCTAGAACACTCAGAAACATTTCAGCTTCCCAGAAAGCATACATTGCAAGCTGTGGACTTTACACGCTCGAGCACTATCAAACAGACAAAATCTTTAGCTGTCTATAGACAGGAACCACTTATTATGTGAAGTGAAAAACATTCGTGTAAAGTGTTTTCCTAAGGAAACAACATAGGGCCCCTTACGGGATTTGAACCTACGACCTTGCTTTTAGTTGCGAGTCTGAGAGTCTAACCATTAAGTCTCACGATATACAGATGGTATGATGAAGGCATATGTGACCTATGTATGTATGTATGTATGTATGTATGTATGTATGTATGTATGTATGTATGTATGCATGTATGTATGTATGTGTGTGTCTGTGTTTGGGTGTGTGTGTGTGTGTGTGTGTGTGTGTGTGTGTGTGTGTGCGCGCGCGCGTGTGTGTGTAGGCTATGTATATAGGCTAGGTATGTATTTTTTGGTTTAACTAATATACCGTGTGCCAAAAAATCTGTCCCGCACACCTTAAAAGTACAGTAACTCATTTTCTATTCAACATAGCCAAATGAAATTTTGTACAGCAGATGATCTTTATTCATTTTCTGCCTTCATCACATAAAAATAATTGGCCACTGATTTTCCTTATTCAAGGGAGGTCATTCTGACCCTTGCAAAATCAAAATCAAAGTTTGCTCAGTATGGCCTCTTGCAACTTGAACTACGGATACATTTATGTCTGTTGATAGACTGGGCTAATGTCCTTATGATTACCTGAGGAATTCCCTCCCTTTCCTTCTGAAGTGTAGCCTTCATTTCCGGACGAGTTTATACGGAGTGCTACCTGTTTCTAATCCTCCAGTCAAGGTCATATTATAGATGCTCTTTTGGGTTAAGGCTTGTAGACCTAGCAGGCCAGTCCAGAACAATGATTTGAAGAGATTGGAAGGAGTTTGACTGATCATAGCCGCATGAGGTCGGGCGTTGTCTTGTTGGCATATTCCACCATCCGTGCTATGTAGAGCTGGACACGGGGACGAAACATTTTGTGACAAAACTGTCGTCCTTTGGGGTTACTTTTTCTTTTTCTTTCTTCTTTTATTTTGTAAGTGTTTTACGGCGCTCGAAACTGCATAAATGTCGTAATAGCGCACGGGACACATTTAAACATTTTCAGATGGTAGGAAATGTGGAAAGTTGCCTGGGTGGCCAAAGCCTACAATTATCGATTTGGGACAACCAAGGGATCTTTAACGTGCGCAACGTGAATACAGGATCTCCGATATGTTTCGCCTTTATCCGAGACGGCTAGGTGTTAGATCTTACCTACCATAAGATCATTGGCTTGGCTGAAAGACAGCAATATAAGGAGCCAAGGAGTAGCAGTAGAAATGCTGCAGAAAGAGCCAGGAGCCCAGAGGAATTGGCAAAGGAGGTGAGGGGGGGTGAGGGCAGAAAGTGGAGACGAAAGCAGGTTACAGAACATTGTTTGAGAGCAGGAGAGGTGGTTAAAGGAGAACATTTTAGAGAAGAAAATGTTCCGTCGCTGTCCGGATTCGGACGCGGACCTATTGAATGAGAGGCGAACACCGAGACATCTCGACCACGACAGCCTCCCGGGGATTGCTTTGAAAAGTGACAAAATGTATACGTTAAATAACAGAGATTCCACCCCACACCATCACATTTCAGGCACTGCGGATCGGTCCACATGTGGGGACGTTGGCTTTGTGAAATCTGTCCTCTTCTTTTAAACACTTTTTGTCTTCCATCAACGCTACGAATTAAAAACCTGAACCGTTGCTGAATAGAACACTTTACCAACGTCTTTGGTTCCATCGCCAATGTTGCTGTGCCCAAATTTGGCGATTTCTTCAATGAAACAGGGTTAGAACGGCTCCACATAAAGGGCGATAACCACGTAATCCATGGTCACGTAAACGTCTAATAATGTTGTTTTGAGACAGTCCAAAGTACCTGACAGTTTCTGCACTTAGTTGGAACAGGTTTTGAACATGAGCGTTGATAATATAACCCAATTCTGACGTCAAGTCGTCGCCCTTGGTAAGCCACGTTCAGGCTTGTCTTGGATAGTTCTACTGGTGTTAAAACGAAGGTTCTTCTGCACACATGTAGGCCTACTTGTCTTGCAACAGCAGAAAGCGCAATTGAAGAATGTATCATACACATAGGGCGTTTATATACAGCATTTGTCAGTTTGGTTATTTAGAAAATAGGTTTAAAAAATGGTCCAACCGTTAAAAGCACGAAATTTTATAGTGTATAAGGTATGTTTACACACTGTCTACGTGATTAAAAGCAAATGTTGTGTGTAGGATGTGTTGATTTCAACGTGCACCGTGAGAAATCAGTACCATCACTTCACCCTCGTATTTCTTCCGGTTTATGATTTCTTTCGTCTGCTCATGCCCGAGGGGTCTCATAAGTCACACAAGTCGCACTTTCCATAATTTTTGCTGCAATTCTTACGCTGAAGCGAAAATTATCCTGATATAATGAGTGTTACAGAACTTTTGCAACTCAGTATTATCCGAAACGATTTGGCGTCTTAAGCAGTAGTGATACATATTGTGTAGTGTCATTTAAATAGCCTATATACTTAACGGTAACTCGGTACACATGTATTTAAGTCTTTTTAAGTCACATCTTTATACTATGAACATATTATTAGGCTCTGATAGGAAGCACTTTTGCTAATTCACAAAGCCCCCTCCCCCCCGCACCCGTTCCCCACCCCATCCCTCTCTCTCTCTCTCTCTCTCTCTCTCTCTCTCTCTCTCTCTCGACTCTCCTCTCTCGTTCTCTCTCACAGTTGTTTTGAGTTTTTTTCCACTTTCCTCCTGGCTCAACTCATTAATGCATATTTTACGCTTATTCCTTTCAACAACCTCTAGTCCATGACCTGCGTGGCGTTTCCTTCTGTCTCTAGAGGTATGCAAATACCTCCACAAGAGGCCTGCAGTTTTGGCCATAACAAGCAGAGGCGAAATTTTATTGGCTCTGAACCTCCATAAACCATGTGTGCGCCTTTTCCTGCCACCCACTAATGCCGCCAGTGTTGATTCGATTAGTTAAGCCCCCTGGGTCTCGCTGAATATGAGTTTTATTGCCTTTCAAAATGGGTGCAGCTTCGATAGGGATGTGGCCGATGCGGGGGTGGGGGTTGATAACGCAGTGTTGATTGCGTGGTAACACTGCGCTGGGTCCAATGTACTGGAAATATTCTCCCGAGTCGATCTTTATCATACTATTACACTTTGTGCTTCTGTCGCTAAACAGTTCATACCATAGGCTAGAACTCTGTTGCCAGTCAGGTCACAGGGCAGTAATGTTCCAAAATGGAAAAGGATGAGAAAATCCAAACCATACTAGGATTCAAACATCGAAGCTTCACGTATTCAGTATTGGCCAAGCTTGAAACCAACAATAATATGCTCCACATTGATCATTGTATAGATTTCAACACCCTTACAACACTGTTGGGTTTTATAGCCTAAGAATAGTTCTGAGGGACCTCTGAATTTAACGTCCATCTCCAATATGACCTGGTCTCAGGGCATCCGCTTTGTAGCTCAGGATGATACAAACTGAGCTTCCATTGCTTTGTTTGTTTTTGTAAAGAGAAGCACATCGACACAATAATGGTCATTTAGTGCTGGAAGATAGGAGGAAAGTAGAGAAGTAAGACCTACCAGTGGCGCTCTCCAACCATCCGCCTACTATTGTGCCCCAAGCTCTACTTTTTTCTTTTTTTCCCCCTAAGTAACATTTTGAGGGG
>NW_004797342.1:1624492-1625504 GCF_000002075.1 Aplysia californica
GTGGAGGGGCCAGTACGATGTTACCTTGCCGACAACACGGAAGAGCCAATAATATCATGAATGTTTAGCTGCATCAACACCAGCATTTCTTACTGGGTTAAACCAAGTCTACACACTGGGGGTATAATATAACAATCCCAACTTTTTCCACAACAAGATTAAAAATCGTTTCTTCATAAAATTATATAAAACACTATAAATCTCCTACACGCCGAATATAGGTTTATTCTCAGCACTCCCTGCTTCTCACACACATTTTGCATACGCATACGTCGAAGCTCACTAAAGACACTTTTTAGAGGCAACACTTGTTACAAGAGATCAATTTTATAATGAACAAAAGTACCCTAAACATGTGTTCAAAAAGCATAATAATTTAGAGATTAGAAAAAAAATGAGGAGTAATATTGCCCCAGTTGTAAACCTTTTATAATAGGTAGAACCCACCCTTTTGGATTTCTACTTAATACTTTTTATGGGAGCTTTTAGAATAGAGCTAACAGGCAGGTGTTTTCAAAATTATTGATCTTTTAAAACAAATTGATACAAGTCATTGTGCAAAAGCCGGAGAGCATATGTTCGATCAATAGGTTAGGAAATATTTGATAATAAGTTCCGCACACATTTTTGACCCCAGTATAGTACTAAACAGACAAGTCCAAATCAACAAAGTAAGATAATTAATGCCATGTGACCTATGATCTACACTATTGCTACTTATTGCCAAGTTTGTCACTCGGTGCTGACTTTATGTTACAATCTTAACCGTGTCCATCCTGTCCTGTAGAGAACAAACCTGAAACACACTGCGCACAGCCTCTCTCATAACCTAACTCTTGTCAACGGCTTGATCTGCTTGTCTGCCAAATCCGATGTTTCCCCGCGATTATTCCTAACAACGTTGAAGACTGGCCTTAAAGCCATCCTACTAAACGTCGCAGGATCTGCTCTATGCTAAAATGCATCGATTTGTGTTTGTTTGTGAGCGTGTATGGACAGAGAGATTGGGGGG
>NW_004797342.1:1625604-1626956 GCF_000002075.1 Aplysia californica
AAGCAATCATGATAGGAACGGAAAATCGTCCAGTATTAGGAGCAACGATTTCGGGATTTCTCAGTCAGACAGCAGGGATTTGCCAGCCGTAAGTAGAGCTAACGTTCTCCAGACAGTTCGGCTCTGTACGATGGAGGTATGATTGGACCGAGTGACGAAATAACAGATTATATTGGCCGAATCGCTGCTGCACACCTGTTAGATAGTGTTAAAAACCAACGGGCAATCAAGATTATGGTTTGACCTTCGATTCAGTTTTGGAGGGGGGGGGGGGGGGTGTTTTGTTGGGGTTTGTTTGTTTGTTTTGTTTTTTTTTGCTTTTTTGTGTGTGGTTTGGGTGGGGGTCTGTTTTGTTTTGTTTGTTTGTTTCTTTTTGTTTTTGTTCTTTTTTTGTTCTTTTTTTTGTTCTTTGAATGGCAACATCAACCTTTTCGTCACTATACAGGTGTATCTCTGTTATGTAAAACTAAACAGAGAAAAGGACTGTTTGTGCTAGCAAGTGTGTCTCATTCCATGCTCCGCTCGTGTTCTGGTTGAAGTGCCTGGCGGGGTCCGTTAAGTAGGAGCACTTGCAGTTACGATGAGGACAACAAGATATCCTGATTGTCAACTGCAGACTTTACTTAAAGCTTAAAGTTAAATGTGCATGTGGCTTTATTCTTTTGCATGTACCACACGAAGACCTTAACAACACTTGATCGCAGTCGAGAAGAGCATGGAAGCAGCCACTTTAATTTCGAAGATTGATAGGTCAATTTCACACTGGCATCTGTTCAGAAAAAATGGCCATCTTAGGCATAGAAATACTCGTGCATCAAACAATCAAACAAATGGGTATACGATATAAGGAGGGTTAGGAAGAGCTAACAAGACTTAGCAGTCTCAACTATCGTTGCCACTTGTCTATCAGTAATTTCAGATTACGGCCCATTTGTACAGCTTTCGGTGGCTTTTCGATAATAATATTATTATGGTCAGCATCCCACGGTTTGGGATGTTATTCACGTTTGAAGGGGATTCTCCATTACGAGACCGTCTTTTTGATAGTCTGGTCTTCACAACAATACTGTAGGTAATTGCATCGACGAAGCTTTCTTCTTATATTATTATTGTCCTTGTGAAGAATTGTTCCGACTAAAATCGGTTTTAAAAGCGGACTGTTATGTGGTTTTGCAAGAAGTTTTTGGTGAAACAGAGTTTCAGAAGAGTTTTGAATACAGTAAGGATGAATAAATATACATGGGGTGTCTCTTCCTTCCTCCTAAACCTCCTCAAAAGTACTGGCTCTTTTATGAGATAGCATTTAGTATTCTGTTATTCTTTTAAATACTGGGGAAAGAGGGGAGGGGAGG
>NW_004797342.1:1627056-1630543 GCF_000002075.1 Aplysia californica
TGACGGTTGTGGTGGATGGTGGTGGTAATGATATTAATGATATTATATTGTAGGCCCGCAAAACAGTGGTCGTGGTTGTAGTTGTACTTGTGGTAGTGGTGGTTGCGATATTAGTGTTTGTGGTAGTGGTCGTGGTGGTAGTGGGAATTGTGATAGTGGTAGAGGTGGGGTGCTGGAACAGCGATAAACTTATACCATGGAAAGATGTTGTTGATGTTGTAGCAGATGGCTTGTGGTCTATGTTGTCCGTGGCCGAAGCGGTGAACAGTCCTCTTCGCAGCCCCAGGGGGCAGACGACTGAATTTCTGATGTACTAAAACTCAACAGCATCTCCCCTTCCCCTCCCCTTCTCTCTCTCCCTCTTTCTCTCTCTCTCTACCCCCCCCCCCCCCCCCCCCCCCCCCCCCCCCCCCCCTCCCCCCCCCCCCCTTGTTAAACCGAAAGTCCCGCTTACCGCCCGGCTTGAGCCTTTGCCCCGCCATTCACAATCCGCCTACTGTCTGGTTTGTACAGTGATTACTGAACTAATGAAAATTTGCCTCGCTATACGGCCAGCATATTGGCCGCCAAAGTAGGCATCCACTGGTGTCAGCTTCTCCCCACACGTCTCAGCGAGCTTGGCCTAATTCTAACACTTGTCGCCGATTTGCTCCTGATTTGAGCTAACTGAAAATACTTTCATTTTTAGGCTTTGGTCAACATTTTGTAATGGAATCAAATGTTTAAGTCTCTAGGATAAAAAAATGAGCTGCGGCAAAATATCTGACGTTGCCAGATATTAGCCCGATGACCTAAAGGTTTGTGCACGCTCCTGGGACTTTTTTTGTGAGGACTCTCGTTCAAGTCTAAGCGACCGGTCTGAGGAGTCCTGAAGTTTCACTATAGGGTAGGGGGGAAAAAACCTCTACGTCTACAGGGTCCTTGACACTTATAACACATGTATAACTTCTGATCCGACACAGATCTCCAATCTGAATAACGTGAAGTTCAGCTGGAACTGTGCATATTATTGGTTGCTAATTGTCTTTCCTCTGAGTTAGGCGGTACAATGGGATTAGACTGTATTATATGATTGCGTTTTTATTTGTCCTTTTAATGTTGCTTCAGCCGAGCTGTTGACACAAATCACGAGAAAAAAACTACAATGCAAAGCAAAACCAGACCGCAACAAAATCTTGTACGTGCAAGATGAAGAGCAAAATCTTGCGCCACAGGCATGGGTTCTCTCCCTCTGGTGATATAGAGCTTGCTGTCGAGAGGGGATATGCGCTCTACAAATGCAATTTATTATTTTAATTCGTCACGATTTGATGCTGTTAGGATCTTGCCAATTTTAGGGCTTGTAGGGTCAAAGCTGTTTTTTGCTCTTGAAGGGAAAAAATCGATCTATCTCGAATAGAAATTTAGATGTTTTCGAATTAATGAGGTAGGGTGGTTTGGTATCACAGGTAAAATAAGCTTTTAAAAAATGGCCTCCAAATGTTGGTTACTTCCAAAGTTTGAGTGCCCTTTGAAACTGTAGATTTGGGGGTTTTGTGCTTCTGGTAAACGTTGTTGTTGTTTTTTGTTGTTGTTGTTTTTCAGGGAAACACACTCAAAATTGTATTTTTGGACGAAAATAACAGGCTTTGAGAATAGAAAGAAAATTGATCTTAGATTTCGTCATTTTGACGATAACTTGATTTCATGACGAATAGCCTTTGCAGGAGCTGCTATTAAAATAATTTAAAGTATCAGGTAAGAAAGGGTACTCAGAGTTGTCACTGAATTATCTATGCCTTCTGTCTCCAACTTTTGCATTTTATTCGCTGTACTACGTGAACCATTGCCACGGGGTATCTAAGGTGATCTTGGGGGAGGTGCAGTGCTTTTTCTTTAGATCAGAAACAACAATTATAGATCTAATTTTGTGCGCTAGCTGTTAAGATGTTTTAAAGCCCAGATAGCAGAATTTTTCAGGATAGCGAAAACGGTCTCATTCCTTTAACAATTGTACCTACTTTATATTTGTTTTCTTGCTTTTTCCAACTTTGAGATTTTGAATGAAAAGACAAAATATTCCTTGAACACATGTTCTCAATACCATTACAACATTTTCTTTCTAATTCAAATTTTTGGATTTGGTACATCTGAGCAGCTAGCCGACGATTTGATTTTGTTCAATTACTTTGTCTCAGGATCGGATCTTCTGCTTTCAAACATCTTTCTCATCACGTGATACTGCTAGCATCAACACAAACATAATATATAAGCAAACCTCACTCTTTCATGAATCCTTGCTGCTAAATAGCCTTCCGCAGTAAGAAATCAAATCACAGCCAGCTGCTTGAAGCGAAGAACTTTGGAGGTCGGCATTACAGCTCTGACCGAGGAACCCAACCACATGTAACACTTGTGATCTTAAATGTTAATAACGGCAAAGAGCCCTTGAAAGTTTCTATAGCGGCAGATAAATTATGGTTAGAGAGTATATTGTAACAATTTCCATCATTCGACGATAAATAGGTTAAACGCAACGACATATCAGGCATACCTTTTCAGCCCACTCTCTCACTTTGTACAAGTGAACTCATATTTATACATGTAAACAAGTATTGTATTTTCACGGGTTCAGTTGAATAGAAACTATTCACAAATAGACACATGACTCAGAGAGGCATACCTCCCTGCAGATTAGCTATTTCGTCTCTGACCATATGCCACAGGTCAAAACTTCTCCTGTTTCTATCAACAGTTAAATTATGAAGAGTACGCGACCAGCTCGAGCTCACCGACCCCTCTCAATAGGGGTTTTGCCGTAACTGCCTCCACCAACTTCTACAATATTACCCACTTCGAGATTAGCAACATTGAGATTGTTACCCTAAAAACTCCCTCATATTAAAAGTATTAATACTGTCGCCAAACTAGCTCTGAGATAGAAATCCTTATGTAATTTAACGAAGCCCATTTTCCTTGGGCGAATACAGCAATACTTCATGTTTTATGTAGCATTTTATTTCAGCACACGGCCGTATCTTGCTCAAAAACTCTCAAACCAAACACATTTTCATCCGAGAAAAGGAAAAAATGTTCGGGTCCTTAGACGGGGTGCCTACTACGGCTGGATCGGGCCGATCACCCGACTCGATCGCCTGAAACTGAAGGCGATCGAGTCGGGCGATCGGGCCGATCGGCCGACCAAAAGGTGACCATAATAAAATACATGTATTATGTTAAAACTTCAGTTTTTGGAACGCATTGGGCCGAACATCATTCTAGGTCACAATTTTTTGGCATAAAATGGAGTGTACACAAGTCTTATTGGCGTGACCAATTTTGCCGATGGCTTTGTTAAGAACACTCAAGGGACTGACTGATTAGAAGAACGGGTTTCAAGTCAAAGCGAGGTCGTGTGACTTTCTTATTTATTTTGTATATACTAGTTGAATCATTTTGCTGTTGCTTTTGTTTGCTTGTTTCTTCGTTTGTTTGTCTGGTCTTTGGG